>NW_023458565.1:2567195-2668048 GCF_013731165.1 Rhagoletis pomonella | reverse complement strand
CACCATCGGAGCCCTGCACGAAGTGGTGGAAGCAGCAAAGCTAACTCAGCATGGAAGTAATTACTAAAGACTGATTGTACCATTAGACCCGCTAGATATAAAAAATGATTTCAATAGCGGCAGGTGGAGAGACATCATTAATACACTCGAAGGTCATTTTAAGATACCCACATATTTAAGCAGAATGAATCGTAGCTATCTCAAGGACCGCTGTAACACAAAAAGCTGTAAAATCAGGTTAGACTCGAAATTGACATTCAACGAACAATTAAAATACGCTACAAACAAAGCAGCGGGGGTAACAACAGCCTTAAGCAGTTTGATGGCGAAGATTAACGGACCCCTACCAGTGAAGCGTAAACTGCTTATGGAAATAAGTCACTCCATCCTTCTTTACGGATGCGAAGTGTGGGTAGACACTTTAACATCGAAATGCAGAAGAAAACTCATCATGGCCGCGTATCGAACGGTATCAAACGCTGCAGCTTTAGCAATAGCGGGCCTTAAACCAATCGACTTACTTGCCGATGATCGCATGAAATACTACATACCAAAATTATCCGGGAACCTCTCCTGAAACAGAGTGGAAGTAATAAAAAATAATTGAATGGACGACTGGCAGAGAAGATGGCAGGCTGACACGCGTTGAAGATGGACAGCGAGACTCATCCAAAATATACGAAAATGGATTGAAGGGAGGCACGGTGAGGTGAACTACTACCTAACATAGCTACTTTCCGGTCATGGATACTTTCGGAAATACCTCCACAAAATAAAAAAAGTAGACAACCCGAGCTGTATCTATTGCAGCTGGTCTGATGATGATGCTAAACACACATTTTTTCAATGTGAAAAATGGTACAGAGAACGTTCAGAAATACAGGCTTTAATAGGTCCGGTAAGCACGGGGTACATACTAAATACCATGCTTCAAGAAGACAAGAACTGGCATAGCGACGTTTGTAGAAAGGATATTGCTTACAAAAAAAAAAGCAATCTGGAAACTATAAGTCTACACGATACTGAAGTCTTAGAACAGAAGACGAGCCAATAGCTTGATGCTGGCTTCAAATGCTGCCCTTTCGAATACTTTGCAATCGCGGTTTTAGGCTTCATTAGCGTTGGGTTTGAAGATTTTATTAGACGGTAGAAGGTTTCGTATTAAGTCTTTGCTATCCTTGTCAGCTATGGCCCGATCGATGACCACTAAGGATCATTCATGCAACATACTGAATACACGACGGTCCTTGATGCCCGGCGGTACCCTTAATACCCTCATTTCAAGCAGGGCATGAAGTCGAACTTTGTTTCCAAACGCCACTGTGCCGTTTTTTTTTTTTTAAGTGAGCAAAAGTTAGGAGCAACACATACAAAGAGCAAGAGTAAGAGAGGGTCTGAGAGAGAGAGTGAGAAAGCAAAACAATTACGTTGCTCCTTGCAGTGCTCTCGACCTGTTTGCGCTTTTTAGAACACACCCATCGGTTAACCGACTTTTGACAGTTGTGTGAAGGAATAGCAGACCAGACTGAAAACAAAAGCAACAACAACAAACACAAGACCACATGGGATGCTGTGCCAGGCGCGCCCCCAAACTCAAATACCAAGTATCACACAGCTAGTGGCACCCAACTGACAAGCATGACACGAATGTCGTCGCCGGAAGACCAGCACAAAAGAGTGGCAAACAAAAACTAAGAAAAAAAAAAACAAAACAAAACATACACACCACATCATAGAAATGGCAAAAGTGCACACATACACTTAACTGCAGATGAATGGCAAGAGAAACTGATAAATGGGCCGTTGAAAGTGGAATTCGGAAATGTGCTGGCTGTTGTAAGCGAAAAGCTTCGCAGGATGAATCAGTTGATTTGGAAGTAGCGTACGCAGCGTTTGTTTGTCGTGACGGACGGACGGACTCAAAAGTTATACTTTTTTTGGGTGAACAAAAACAAAAAACAAAAAACGCAACTCAAAAGCACCTAAGGTGCCTAAATATACGCATACATACATATATACATGTAAAAGCAGTTGAAATAGTATTTGTGCGCGACTTGCGGTATGACTGCGAATACCGAAAAATTAGGAGCAAAAGGCTCTGCAAAGTGGCGGCGCTTAACTAAATAGTACAAGTATTTAGTGAATGGGCGCCTGTGCTGGAAAAAGTGTTATGAAGTGTAATGAAATGAAGTGAAGCCAAGGAGATAAAATGCAATTAAGTGTTGAGAAAAATTACGCCCAAATTTTCATAAAAGAACCGTGAATGTTGCATTAAAATGCGTAGCTTTGTACGCGAATTTTCACAAAGAGCACATGGTTAGCACATACATACATACATATGTATTTACTCTTATTTACCCACATACCTAAACGCATTCATATATATGCAAGCGTATGTATAAGCATCTGTGCGCGTTGTCTAGGAATGCATTTCGCTAGCTTGTCAAATGAGAGTTACGCCCGCAATACGCAAACGCATGTCTATGTATGTGTATCTCCAAATACAAGTACATATACGAATATATTCGCCTGCAAAAAAATGTGTTGAACATGTGCCAGTGTGTGTGTGTATACAAGTGCGTATGTGCTGGCAGTTGTGGCATGCTTTAAATGAGTGTCGTGGCATGCAGCAGCAGCAGCAGCAGCAGCAGCGACTGAGTATGGCCGCAACATTACTAGACTGCCGTAGTATGTAAATAAATGTGGCGAGTAGAAAATTTCGTATATGCAGACAGCGTAAATGCGTAGCGTAGATTTTGAGTGGATCAAGGCGCAAAAATCAACAGCCAAGGCAGCACTCATTGATAATAAGGTTAGCATGCTCAAATACGTAGGTATAAAGTACGTATGTATGTACACATAAAGGTGATTGCTGTAAAAAAAATAGTATGCTTTTAGGCGTGTCAGCGCAGTTAATCTTACGCCCATAATTAAGCATTCTTATCTGCACATTTTACAAATTTGCAATATGATATGATATGATCTGAAGTCTTGAAATTGATTAATAAAAGACACAGACATATTAACCAAGACACTGACCGATAGACAGAGAAGAATCGTAAGACGCTTCTTTGGGTCTCGGTTATGAGTTTAAAAAATCGGTGTATTTCGAAATAATTGAACGAGATTGTTTTTAGATTCAGATTGGTTTATAAAGCATTGTTACCTGTATGAAAAATAAGATCGAAAAGCTATGAGTAAATTACTTAATAATTTAACATTAATTACCTTATATTTGGGAAATCGGTTTTTTAATGAGTTACTCATGTTGTAAAAAAATAAAAAATAAAAGGCAAAAAGGTGTATCAACTGCTTTAAGCAGGGATCACAAGATTTGTACATTTGTACAGATTTCTAAATTTTGGCAGTCACAGAGTGGTGCTGTCTAGAAATTTGTTTTGAGAAATGATTCAGCTCAATAAAAAAAAAACCCCACTCTGTAACTGTCAAAATGTATAAATCTGTACAAATGTACAAATCGTGTGATCCCCGATTTACCCTTAATAACCTGTTAAAAGTAATTTATCAAAATTTTCCATTTAATGCTGGATTTCCACTAGACATTAAATGGCAAAAATGACAAATGACAAAGTCGGGTATTAAAAAATAATCGTGCCATTAGATTCAAAAAAAATGGTTATTAAGTTCATTTCCACATGGCATTTTTTTTAAATGGCATACATTTTTGGTCATTTCAATGCCTAGTGGAAATCCGGCATAAGAGTTTATTCCTTTTTTCCCATTTATGCCCTCGATTTGACAATTAAAAACTTTTTTTAAGTACTGTCCGATATGTCTGCGGGTATTTCAACCATTTTAAGAAATATTTTTAATACAGCGTTTTTTTAGAAATTCTGAAAAACCACGTCAGTCTATTTTTTCGATTGCTTTTTTTTGATATGGCAATTTGGAAGGGAAAATTTAGGTCCTAAAAAACCTGCAGCAGCCAAAAAGTTGAAGATGAATAGCATAAAATTCCACTCTTGTTTGAAGATATACTCAGCAACGATATACATAAATGTTCTGGCAAATAACAGAAAAAAATTTTCTCCAAATCTGAGAGTTTTTGTAGTTGTTTAGAAAAAGGGATTTATTAGAACTAAACAAACTGTATTTTTTTGCACAATCAACTAAAACATTTCACAGAAAATTATGCGTTTCGCTCTTCCTGCTGCGTACATTTAACAAATTTACATTAAACTCAATTTTGTTTAAAGAACAACGCGAAATTTTAATGAACGAAAAAATATACTTAAAAAAGCACAAATACATAACCACTAATGCTCATATCGATGGCTGAGTGGAAAATCGACCTAACTCGGCAGTCAGCTCGAGAACGCCCTATCTCAGAAAACTTCTCAAGAACGCGCTTCCTCAGAATTTGGTTGAAGAACGCCCTATCTCAAACAAAAATACATTAAAAATGTGCTGAGATAGGGCGTTTTTGAACTGGCTGCCGAGATACTTGGTCGATCTTCCACTCAGCCATCGATATACTCGTAGTTGCATGTGTAACGTATACGCCGCGTAGCACCATACGCGGTCTAATAACACGTTTACTCTCACGCCCTAACTTAAAAGTCATATTATTTAAAAGTAATTAAATATTAGCGTGGGAGATTTTTACATAGTTACATAACATTCCTTATGCTCATCTATATTATTTTCCCCCTTTATAGGCGGCATACACGGTGCGTCTGACTCGCACCGCCTTCGACTACACACAGGCGAATCACTCAGAGTCATGACCGGGAGTCATGTCGGTGTAACTAACACATATTTACTTTCACAAACACATTCAAACCGACTCGCGAGTCAGACGCACTGTGTAGTCTGCCTATTATATAACAGTTTTAGAATGAATTTCGAATTTGCCAATAAGAATTGTAAACATGGAATTTCAGTTTCTCAAATCATAGTCACCTTTTACTCAATGTTATCTTTTTTTGATTTGGTAACCAACTAGTCTTATTGCACTAGATTCGTTCGTTTTTGCAAGAACATTTACATCGTTTAAGTTTAACATTAAGTTCCCTGCAAACTAAAATTCCCGAAATCTTAAGGAAATCGTTAGAAATTTCTGTACGAAAAATAAAGAAAATTCTGGGAATATTCTGAAAGATATTCTTCACATAGCAGCATTATTTTCGTTGCTTTACAGATTTTCTTCCGAAATTTCGTAAAAGAATGGAAGTGTGCGTAATTTATTTCATTTTAGAAAATTCGGCAAAAAATCGAATTAAATCTTAACGAATTCTTTAAAATTTCTTTACAATGCAGAATACTCTGAAAAAAAGGTTTGCAGGGTTATTATAAAAAAAAATTATAAAATTTTTATTTCTAAAGTTGTTCAAATACTTTTTTTTTTTAGGTATAACTTTGGACCACGTAAACCGATTTCTATAATTCTTTTTTTTTGTAAGGAAAGGTGTTACCTCACAGGTGGTCCCATACTAAATAATTTTGTTTTAATCCTAAATTTTTATATGAGATTTGAAGTCTGTTTTGTTTTTTGCTTAAAATTATTTGTTTCTGGAACTCCATTGACTAAAATAAATGTAGGAAGAATGTTTTCGCATTTTTATTCTACTAAGATAACACTAAAAAAAACCACTCGTGAGATTTGCTCATATACGTTTCTAAATACTTATGTGTGTGATTAGGTACTGGAACATGTTTTTGTTTAATTCTTCGTTTATTAGAGCGTGTGTTTCGAAATGCAGATTTTGAAGTCAACGATGTGACCGAGTGGAACAATGAGGTTATCATCGACGATATACTGACGTTTTATGACCATGGCGAAAAAGAAGCAATTGTGGCTTCAGCCGAAAAGCCAAAGGTAAATCATGTCGATGAAAGAAACTATTTTTGAACATGCATTCAGTGGGCTGTAGAAAATCAGATTGACAGTTCCAAAACCCTTTTACTGAGAAGCCTACAAGAAGAGGCTATGCGAATGAGTTTGCAGTTCAATAAACGTCAGAGCTTAATGACGGAGTTTCTAGCAGACTGAAGTTGTACGGTAATTTAGTACAAGCATTTATTATAATAAGTTTATGTTTGTTTTTTATTTTATTTTAAGAAAATAAAAAATAATTTGAATTTTTACATATATGTATTTAGTTACTTTTTTGATAGAAAAATATTCGTTGCGATTATACGAATTTTACAATTTTACGAACAGGGCTGACATTATATAATTCGTATTATTGGACGTCGACTGTAATTCTAACTGAACATACTAGCGAAGATGTGTGAAATAGGAGTAAAAGCACCCCTGCCTATCTACCATGTAGCGGTAGTTTTCGCAAAGGTGAAACTTGCGCCGGATATTTAATGTTCGTCTTCGCTCGAACTTAGACTTTTTTACTTGTACTGCTTATAATCGGCAAAAAATTAAAAGTTCAACTGAGTTAAACGTCCAATATCCTTTTAAGTGGGCCTTAATGCAAATTCATTTCAGTAGTACTAGTAAGTGATTAAAACGAATACGCTGAAAAATGTAAGTAAAGTTCGTTTTTGCAAATATTTAGCATATATGCATACATTTTAAAATGCTTAAAGCTCTTTAACCAACCATTCTGTCACAATATTAGTACGTGCAAGCAAAAATTAAAGGACATTCAAATATGGCGCGGCAATGAAAGAATAAATAAATTACTCGTTGCATACAGCAAAATGCAGTAGTAATGAAAAAAAGTATACCCAAAAATAAAAGCCACCGTAACCAGGAAAAAAATGTGAAAATGCGAATACATCAAACAGCGTAGTGGCCAAAGTGGTGGCAGTAAAACTACCAAAAAAAAAGTAAACAAAAAATCAACAAAGCAGACTGAAAAAGGCTAACCGCTTTGCCGAAAAGTGAACAAATCGAGACACAGAAATGTGCTTTGCAATCGCAAATGCCGATAAATTCACATGCATATCTTTTTATAGGTATGCATACATATATGTTTGTACTTTAGGGTGGTCCTTAAATTTAGGAAGCAAATTTTTACATCGATTTCCTAAGCCTCAACCCCTACGTCGATGCTACTATAGTCGAAGATATCACATATACAATTTTGGTACCGATTTGAGACGGTTAAGGCGTGTCGCACAGGGGGCAAAGTTCAGATTTCAGATTACCCTATGAAGACGTCTTAACCGACTCCAATCCGGACCAAAATTTGTATGTGATACCTTCGACTTTAGTAGTAACGATTTTGGGTATTAAATGAAAAAAAAAAAAATATTTTTAATTTTTTGAGTCTCCATGGAGCATCTGACATTGGTCCCCATTGCGACACGCCATAATCGACTCCAATCGGGACCAAAATTTCGATGTTACATCCTCGACTTTAGTACTATCGATTTTGGGTATGAGTTGACAAAAAAATTAATTTTAATTTTTTGAGTCTCTATAGAGGAATCTGAACTTTAGCGACAGTGAGACTGAAAAAAAATCGCTAATTTGATTTTTTAAGTACCACCCTAATGTACATACATACCTATATTAGGGATATTACTTTTTAATGTTTCGCAATGCATGTGAATCCATATTTGTTTTATTGTTTATTTTGCCTATCTCCATTTTCTTCTTGAGTTTTTAAAGCCATACAGAATGGTGAATTTAAATTCCTGGATGAGAAGATATGACTGCTCTGTACCAAGTGTTCAAAAGCGAAACTCTAGGAGCAGATCTCAGCTTGGTACGGCGGCTCAAAAGGCGTCTTAGCCAAAGGGCAGAGATGCAAAGATGCAAATATAAAAAGAGTAGGAGACTTAGGCCTCTACTTATGGTTCTGAACTAATATTCAGGAAACACTTTTTATGAGCCTTCTCTTTAACTATTGTTTAAGTTGCAATTATAACTAAAAAAGGTTTACGTTAAGCGACCACTTTGAGAATCAGCTTACGGTGTTGAACTGCACCACTTTGAGAATCAGCTTACGGTGTTGAACTGCATCAGACACCAAAAAAAAGTCTAGGTACTCTCTTCCCTAGTAAAAGGTAAGAATTGCTACAGAGAGACCAGTCTAAAGCAAAAAAAAACTCATTTGTTTATTCACATACATATCGAGGCCTAACCGTCAAAGCGATCTAAGCGAAATTTTTTTCAAAATTTTATTTTAAAGTTATTTTGCAGGCAGAGTTTACAGGATGATAGCGGAATACGCCCATTACGAGCGGTACTTATCACAGGCAGTAGGGTTCCTTTTCGAGCCAGCTCGTACGCAACACAGTTGCCCGGTATGTCCCTATGACCTGGTACCCATACAACTTGAGTAAAGTAACTCCTTGCCAGCTCACTTAGAGTATGTCTACATTCCATGACAATCTTCGATGTAGATTTATTGCCAAATCGATTTTTGCCCAACTTTACGATGACCTAGAGACTTGAAACTTCAGTGTTGGCTAAGAACCCGATGACAATACAATACGAAATATGTGTTAATCCGATAGGTAGCGCAGGAGTCGAGATATTTGAAAACCCCGTATTTATAGTCCGATTTGGTTCATATTTAGAACGTATATTACCTACATGAAAGGAAATACCTCCACCAAACATTTTTCCGATAGGTGGCACACGAGTCGATATATTTGCTAAACCAATATTTATGGTCCGATTTTTTTCATATTTAAAAAGCTTGCTTTAAAAATACATATTTGTTTTTACTATTAACTTGTTTCACATTTAGTTATTTTCTATTCACAAACTTCCGGGGTGTTTTTTTTTGTTTTCGCCGTACAAAGTTATGATCGGGGTTTCCCGTTGGAAATATTAGAGGGAAATGTTTTAGGAAAAAAAAATGACAAAAAGTTTACTGGGTGCGGTCTCTGTTCAAATTTCAGCTAAATAAAGCTAATCGCTACCTTAATTCACAAGGGCCCTAGCCAACACTTTTTCCGACACTGCGTTCTTCACAGATTTTGGTAGAATATATTAAAATACACGTTCTCTAGAAATTTCATTTCACATTTCAAAATGTTAGGCTGCATTTCTTTATTCATTCTGAACGTTTGGAATAAACTTTTTTGTTTACTTATTCTTTAGAACGTTCCTGATGATATGTCAACGTATATTTCAAACGCATTCTGTGAAATGGGATTATCCGGAATGTATAAAGAAACGCAGCCTTAGTATCAAAAACAACGGAGCTATGCCAGTTTTTAAAAAGCCCTATCTGCAGTTTTTGATTTACTTTTTCAAATGTATTTTTCTTCTTCTGTAAAATAGAAAATTTGTGAATTAAGGTAACGTAATACTGATTAAAGTTTCCGTATTTGCTACGGAGCCTGTTATGAAATTAAATTTCAAGGAAGTAATGTTTGATTATTTCTTAGCACTGATGTGTTTTTTTGCATCGTTCCGTTACCTTGGTTTAGTGGTTAACTGCACTAAACAGTGAATAATGTAAATGAAGAAGTTATGGAAAGAGAGAATGTGAAATGAAATCAACATGAGAAAATGCACATAAAATTTGTGCAGCTCAGCACGTTCGGTACGAAAAGTGAATAAAAGAACAAATGTTTTTGCACTCACCGCACACCTGCTTCGTCATCACTTTACCAAATGCAGACATAACAAGTAAGAAAGTCTAAGTTCGGGCGGAGCCGAACATTAAATACCCGGCGCAAGTATTAAATATATGTTTTTTCACCTTTCCGAAACCTTCCGCTAGATGGTAAGCCGGGTGTATCAATTTTGAGTAAATTAGCGTCCTTCAATTTCGAAATATTGAAGTTTCAAGCATTTATGAAATTTACAGTTATATGAGAAGCGGCCGTTATTTTAGTCCGATTTCAATAATTTTCAACGTTTTGCTTATATTTGGCAAGCACAATAACCACACCGAGTTTGGTACAAATTGGTAGAACGGTTACCGATATACTTATATGTGATCAAAGTGGGCGGTGCCACGCCCATTTTTCAAAACTTTACCATAAACGTATTTCTTGGTAAAGAATTGTTGCAAGCATCAATTTTGAATAAATTAGCTTCAATATTTACTGATTTACCGAAGATTTTGTATTTCTCTAAATTACCGTTATATGGGATGTGGGCGTGGTTATTGTCCGATTTTAAAAGGTTTCGGCGATTTTTTATGCTGTACCAAGGCCAACAACTGTGCCAAGTTTGGAAGAAATTGGTGCAGCGGTTACCAAGGTATACACATGTAACCATAAGTGGGCGTGGCTACGCCCATTTTCCAAAAATTTATAATATTCTTATTTTTCGTCTAAAAATTATTGTAAATATCAATTTTGAGTGAATTATCTTCAGTAGTTACTAAAATATCGCAGTTTTCGTATTTCTGGAAATTACCGTTAAATGGGAAGTGGGCGTGGTTAAAGTCCGATTTCGCCCATTTTCAATACCAACCTACCTTGGATTAAGGGAAACCTACATACCAAATTTCGTTGAGATATCTCAATTTTTGCTCGAGTTATCGTGTACACGGACGGACGGACAGACGGACAGACGGACGGACAGACAGACATGGCTTAATCGATTTCTTTTTTCATCCTGATCATTTATGTATACATTTGTCTATATCTATCTCGATTCGTTTTGGCTGTTACAAACAACCGTTATGTGAACAAAATTAATATACCCTTGTGCACAAGTGCGCTCGGGTATAAAAAAACATGTGGACATAAGCATATTTATACGTAGTATATACATGCATATGCACTTATATTCGCATACTACCTTGCTGTCAGCAAATGGAACAGCCTCTTAAAAGAGCTAGTTCCGCACTACACACATACATTCATATGTATATGTATATGTATATATTTATATCCATTATATCGTAAAACGAATGCAGTTTACGCGAAATACCATTTTTCGCACATAACAATAGTTGCCCTCCGTGTTGGCTTTGGAGTTAAGAAACGCTAATTTTAAGCTCAATTTCCAAAAATCGAACCTAGGGTCGGCTGATTCTTTAATCTAGGCGTAACTTGGTTTTGGACTACTTCTGAACCACATCCATTTGTAGTTCGGTTTACTGCGTGGTATTCACACTTAGGCCTGTTAGTACGCGTGACTGCGCTGTGGGAAATTTATGTATTCATGTGCCTTTGTTGGGCTTTTCCCTTACATACTTTTTTTCTGTATGTGCACAGAACTTTTTCGCATATTGAATGCAATGGCACTGGTGACGGATACCGCGACGTCCTCAGATTTCACTGCCATGCTTCAGTGTCTGCCAATTACTTGCGCGCTGATACATATTCTGCCAAAGTTCGTACACTTTGTCTAGAAATTTTTTTGCAAAAACTTTCTGCTGAGGGTCGTATACTTTTTTACTGCGTAAGCAGAATTTAATGCTATTTCCTGCAAATAAAAAGAGAAATGTATATGTATGTATATACATATATGTACATATATTTATACATTCGTATACGCAATATATCCTTATTTCATAAAAAAGCTATTATCTACACAAATTTTTTGTAAAACAAAAACATCATCTGCAAGTTGTAATGTTCCACAACCAACTTCAAACAACATTGCTCTTCCAGCGCTTAAGTAGGCTTATATGTACATCTGAAAGTATGCCCACTTTTTGCATAAATAATTTAATTAGTTTAAGCCATTTCAGAGAAATAAATAGTATGCACATAAGGGTGGTCCAAAAATGCATGTATAAAAGTAAAGTCGGAATTTTTATGCTCTCACCCCCTAGAATTGTTCTATACCGAAAAAATATACCCTTATTTTTTACTTTGTAATCAAAAAATTTTTAGAGGTTGCTCAAAGCGCCCAAAGTTTTCCATGTATTTTATATGGGGAAAAACAACTTTTCGTAGAAATGGTATTGAATAGTAAAAAATCAATATTTTTCTACCAGAAGACTCTGCTTATCTGCAGGAGTTTCCCAATAATAGCAACCAATTGTTTATTTAACCATTTTTTCATCGCAACTATAATTTATAGGTCTGCCGAAAACCCTCAAAAACCCCGAAAAATGCGAAAGGGGATCCAATAAAAAATCGTTTCTTTTTTTCGATATGGAACAATCCTAAGGGGTGAGAGCATTACAATTCCGACTTTATTGTTTTTGGACCACCCTAATGTACGTGCATACGATATCTGAGTGTGACGTGCATCTATGAGAATTAAAGAAACGTTATCCGATACTTAGCGTCTGTGCGGGCAGGTCATTGCCTCTAGGCTTGGGGAGCTTCTGAACTAAAGAGCCGAAGAGCTAGCCCTTTTAATTGAACTAGTTCATTAGTTCGTTCATTAAAGTGAACTGAACTTTTCTGTGGAAATACTCCAATAAAATTTGAAATTTATTTCACCTAGCATAAGGGAACTCGTTTTTCGTTGTAATGGCAAAAAGAAACAGCTGAGCGGAATTCGCGCTAAAAAAAAACATTTTATTTCATTAAATTTCCATTGTTTTACAGCGTTTAGTGCAATTTGTGTTAAAAAGTAAGTATTTTCGTTGAGCTTTTGAGGTTTGCTGTTTAAAAAAAGACTTTCTGTTTCAGATGCCAAAGCGAAGCGCAATTTGCTCGCATTTCGAAGGCAAAATTGAAGAAAAGAAAATTAAATGCAGGCACTGCCGAATTTCCATAAACACCTTTTCGTGATTTTGGAGAAAGACGAATGAATGAAGACGACTGAATTGGGTCGTTATTGCAATATTTTATATGTACATAAAATGTATGTGCGGCCTCTGATTTGTAGAGGTTACCGCTCCGCAGGGCCTGCATTCAAGTCTTGATCAAAGAAAGATCGCAAAATATATAGAAAAAAGGGTTTTTTTCTTAACAGCGGTCGTCCCTCGGCAGGCAATGGCGGACCCCACGAGTGTATTTTTGCCATGAAAAACAGCTTCTCACGCACGCCAAAAAATGGGAGGAGAAGCTCGGCCAAACCCTATCACATGTGTAAGACTCAGAAGAGCTAGTTCATTGAGCTGAATGAACTAGAAGTGAATTAATCAGTAAAGTAAACTAAAAATCCAGCTTTAGTAATTTCCAAACATGTTTCTTTTTGAATTTTTTTCTATATTGGTAAATTTATCCTTTGAAGTCGTTTACCGACGTGAAAATTTGTGCAGAATACGAAACTGCTTTTAGGCTATTCAAAAATTAATTAAGTTTTTATTTTTGCATTGTTGTAAAATATTTTCCAGAATGTCACTATTTTAAAAGTAAGTTAAAGGATTAAATAAGTTTAGAGAATCTGTTAGAAAAAAGTATAGTATACTAACCGATACGCATTGTATTGATTTTTAACATTAAATGCTTTTTAAACATTTGCATATCACTTTGAATCTCATTTATCACATAAACTAATGTTGGAGTTTTTTCATGGTTTTTCTTGGGAGGCAGGCTTTTTGTTAAATCTTTCTTCGACAAAAATTTCACATACATGCCATTTGAACACTTGTGCAGTAATAAGCTATTAAAACCCCGTTTTAATCTAAAAGTGACATTCTAGAAAGATTACAAATTTTTTGATTTTTTTTCTAAGAGTCTTATTTCGCGAAAATATAAAAACAAGGAAATCGTTGAAACTGCTTAAGCAATAAACAGACATTGGTAATTATCTTATTTTTAGTGTTTTTTTGCATAAAAAACTGGTTGACATTCAGGAAATATTTAGCCGTACTTACCATGGTGCAGTGATAGATTCACTGAAAACATACAAATTAAGTACTTTTATTAAGTTATTTCTTATGCCATTCGTTCAACAACTTCTTGCGCTTCTTATCTACAATGCACTTAGGCAAGCAAAATAACTAATGTTAATATCACGGCAAAATTAAAAAAAAAAGTGGCATTCAGGAAAATTCGGAGGCACAATATTATAATAGAAAGCCACGCTTATGTTGATACAAGTTTTTAGATAAAAAAAATAGAATAAAATAATAAAAGTTAGGGTGGTCATTCACAAAAAGTCACGCCTTTTTTCAATGTTTCTTTGTTTAAACTTTTTTTCATGTTGATTATCGAATAACCTGAGCGGGTACAAATAGTTTTATATGGAGTAGATAAAATAGTACTATATCAAAGAAATAACGTTCGCAAAAGAAATCAAAACAGCTTACAATAATAAAAAATAGCTTTGTTGGTGGCATATTATTTGGATCGTATAATGTTGTTTTTGATTTTTCGTTTTTACTACATTAAAAAAATTTAAAAAGGAATGATGAAAAAGAAATGACCCACATACATATGAACTACGAAAAACTAACCAAAATTATATGACAACAAAAATAATAATTTAAAGCTTGTCAAAATTTTGTGCGGCTATAATTTTTTCGACAACATAAGTTGACTATGATTAATCGGCCGTTCTATCATAGTAGCATAATGCTACTAATATTTGACTCACAAACAAAATACGGGCACGAATTTCAAAATTTCAACCCTGTTTGTGTGAAATATTTTTTTTTATCGGTATTTCTCTTTCAAACTATGTTGAAATAAAAGTGAAAATATAAATATATTGTCTAAATAGTCAATTGTCTAAAAATAAATAAACAAAAATCAGTTGCTCACCTTTATTTTTTAAATAATACTTATCATTTGTATAAGGCGTAGTAAACTTTTTTTTCCCAACACCTTCTTAACTGAAAAACGTGAATGACTTTATACGAATGATTTAAAAAATAAAAGTCGGTGACTGATTTATATTTATGACTTTTAAAAATAAAAGTCTTCGATAACTGTTATCTGAGACATATAATTTAAAAATCAAATATAACTGTTATTTGCAATTACATATTTAGATAGATAAAAAAATGTTATTTTGGTTCTATAAAATAAAAGTCAGAAGTAACGGTTATTTAAGGAGTAATTAAATAAAAGTAAAAAAATAATTGTTAAAGAGGGTTTTTTTTTAATGAAAGTTGTAGCTGCTATGGCACCTGATTTTAATGAGTATTAAAAGTAAAAGTCACTGACTGATTTTTATTGAGGACTTTTAGAAATAAAAGTCTTTAATAACTGTTATCTAAGACATATAATATAAAAATAAAAAATAATTGTTATTTTTTTTATTTGGCATATAAATTGAAAATAAAAATTTATTTTCAAATTTGAGTCTCGGTGAAAAAATAAATCAATTGGTATGTATCACTTAGTTGTAGAACATTATCTTCATAGTGAATTTTTTCATGACAGTTTTCATCAATAACTGTTATATTCGGTCCCTAATTCAAATAGTGAAACGTCCTATCTCGCAATTTTAGAAGAAATATTTTTAGTAAATTTACAAGTAGAGAACTCGAAATTCAGGCGAACTAGCGTAACATGGTAAGCAAGGATGGTTTTACCTCTATTTCAAACATTGTTTGCTAGAAATCGAGGTATGTAAGCTTATGTAGTCAGTGCGCGGAGCCATGCACATTTTCCAAAAATCTTACTTCTTATTAAGAGATGGTTGCTTAAATATTATAGTTTTATGGAGGTATGCGTAAATTTATTCCTTTTTTGGACTGACTTTTTATAAGCGCAGCCGAAGCCCCCCAATGGAGGAAAGTGTTCTGCGCAAAAATACTTTGGAAGGCGTTATCCGACTTTACATTTTCTCTGACAAAATGCTACCCCATCTTTAAATGGGTCCGCAAGGGTCAGAGAACAGAGGGGCTACTTTTTTTTAAAGTTCGGACTGTGCTGTATCTAATAGGTGTCGTTATAGTTGCCACACCCCCTCTCCTTTCGCCCCCCATAACAAAACCATTGCACAAATAACCGAACATTTTCCAATTAAATTTTTAATCGCGGCCTAATTTCATTTGTCAAAATGAGCGGTCTTAATCAGAGCGCTCCGAAAACAGCTTCTTCAGGGTAAATATTGTGGTAGGAGTCCCTTTTCACTCCATATTCGGAGCGCACCGCATTTGGCTAGCTGGGTAGTTGCCAAAAAAATTAAAATTATTTGTTTTTAACTTGAAATCCAGTCCATGGGTGTTTCTTTTACAGCTTAAGCTTAGATGTACAAAAGAGGACTAATTTCTACATATTTAGCTGGGTATAAAAAATGCTAAACTATTGCAAAAACGTTTCAAAATTATTTAAGTTCGCATACTTTGCTCCAAGCAATGCCACACCCTGGATGAATGCAGCATAAAGTGCCATAAATTTCCGCTTGCCGAACAAAACAATAAGCATAGTTACGGGCGCACATTGTCGCCATTTACCAACACGTACATATTTTTGTATATGCATGTGTATGTGTATGTATGTATTTATAATAAACCGCCTGAAGCATATTTGCTGCCATAATGAAGTGTTTTTGAGAGTTTAGAGCGCAAAATAAAACAAATAAATAATAACAGCAACCTCTGCAACAACAATGGTAGCACAACAGCGGAAACAATAGAAAATACAAAAGCAACAATTCGCAGTGAAACTATAACGTTAATGAGTGCTGAACAAGCAATCCTAAATAAAAAATAACAGGAGAGCAAAAAAAAAAAAACGAAAAAAATAAAAAGTCAAAATGAGCTAAGTAAATAGAAGTTATGAAAATAGAGAGCGAAAATAACTGTAATAATGTCATGGAAGCTGTAAAGCCAAAATTTTCTACTAGAAGTCAGCGTTAAATTACTGTTATTTACATACGTATACTTGCGTACTTATGTAAGTATGTAATTGCCAAAATATGTACTCTCGAATAACAGCTCGCACAAATTAAAGGCAAAAAGTAGTGAATCGCCATGCTCTAATACCAACAATGTCATATATTTTTTACATAAATATATATTTACATATATATACATACATACGCACATTGAGTATACATACATACAGATATAAGTAAGTGCCTATGTTTGTAAGCCATCGCTTTCGAGTGCATGTGAAATGGATTGTGCCACATTTCTTTGGGCCAGTGTCAATGCAGTGTGGCAAAATCAGCGCAAATCGTGTTAAAATCTAGCCTATGGAAAAGCTTTATGAGTATGCTGAAACATGAATAATTCGAAAAAATTCTTTCTATTGTGCTCCTAAAAGTATTCGCGCAAACTCGCTCTTTATCACTCTCTCTTTAATTTCATGCACTAACAACTACTTTTACGCGCCAGCAATAAGTGCTAGGATAATACTCTCTCGTAAAGTGTACATACTTATAAACGCACAATATGCCGCTACTCACCTTTTTCGTACTCTCATACACTCATGCCTTACGCGAGAACAAAAGAGCAGCTTTTGAGGCTTCTATACTAGCAGCATGTGCGAAATTTGAAAAAATTATTCACTAAAACTTTTTCTTTTAAACTAGTGTTTATTAAAATGTAATAAGTATACACCATGTAACTCAACTATATAAACCAAATACGTATTTGAAAATAATCCTCCGATTGAGACCTTTAAATGCCGCGCTGGGCTTTCATTGAGTTATGATATGTCTATCTGTTGTGGTAACCAAATCCGGTACTTATGCGGGCGTCCACAAATCACGTGATCGTTTTACGGGAAGTGGGGTCTGTCAAACGATCACTGCCGATCACATATGAGGGAGGGAGGGATTTCTTATTACAACGAGTCATTATTTAGTAGTCACTATTTTCCCATTTCTATTTTTGATATTTACTAAATTGATGGCTGGCTTAGAAAAAGTTCTTCGTCTTTTTTGGCTCTAAAACCTTTCGCCGGCTTGGATCGAAACCAAAAAACTAACATATCAAACTTTAAATTTAGGCTCTTCGCTGGTGTTTAGGCGACTAATAACTTCAAGCGCCTAAATACATACAACTGCAAATTTTCTTAAGTTATAATTCGATGACACTTTAGCGGTGCTCGGCCTGGTATGATGCATCCCGAGGACTCTGCATGACTTATAACCATGTAGATGTGGAACATATAGTTACGGTGACCATTCGTACCGATTTTGGCGAGCCAGTACCGATCTTGAGAAAATTGTCCCGCTGAATATTTTTTAAAAGTCGGGATGTATAAGTGCCCCGATTTTTCATTATTGTACTGATTAAGTCCTGATTTTCAGTGTTTATTTATTAATTAAATAAGAGTCTCCCTGTACTCTGGCCTAAAAACAATTTTTCGTACAAACGTGGCTGCACTTTCGTTATCATAAAGGACGTAGAATATAAAGGAGCCATAAACATAGCCGGCATCTTAATTTTCTTTAATCTTTGGTTACGTTTTATTCTGTAAATTCTTCTCTAATTTTTAAGGTTTTTTAACCGATTTCAAAAAAAGGAGGTTATCAATTCGTCGGAATATTTTTTCTTTGTTTTATGTATATTACCGCAAAATTTAAGAGCACGGTAACCGATTTCTATAATTCTTTTTTTTTTTAAGGTGGTACATCAGGTCCGATAATTGGATCAGTAAGAAATTAACGGTACTCTTAAATTTTTATAAGAGAATTGAAGTCGGGTTTGTTTTTTGCTTAAAAATTACTTGTATAATTCTCTGTTAACTTCTTTTGTTTATTAATGAAACGATTCTAACTTGAATTTAGTGAAATTATAAAAATAAATACTGATTGCCTCAAAAAAATCATGAATATGAATATATGAATATAAGTTGTAAATACAGTGGCAAAAATATAAATAGGGAAGAGACATTTTAGCATTCTTTAGCGATTATTTATTTTTTTTTATGAAAGTATAGCTCGTTATCTAACAAAGACCATGTAAGGCAAAATTTCATACTTTGTACAAAAATAAGCAAAATTCGATAGAGTTTAATCAAAATTTTGCGCTCTTTAATTAGATTTCATAGTGGTTGTTCACGCTTGCTGGCTTATCAGATTATCTGGTTAGAAATAACAACAAAATACACTGCAGAAAAATTATCTTTAACCAGATAACCTAAAAACCAGGCAAGCATGGAAACATTCTGAGTATGCAGTTTGGTAACTCATTCAATCTAAAGTAAAAACTTTAAGTAGCCAAAACTTACCGTTGATTTTTGATACATTTTTGTTTTGAAGGTGTTGCGCATTTTCTTTATACAGAAAAAAATTTTTTGAACATACTTTGTATCAGCGGTAAGTCCAAGGTCCTTCAAATTTGCACTTTATTATTAAAAAATTTAATGGGTTACAAAACTGCATACTCAAAACTATTCTAGAAAATCTGACATTTTATCAACATTTTGTAAAATTCGGCGTATTTTGATAAATGTTCTACAAAATTTTAAATTTCGATTTACATGTTTTTTTTTAGATAGTAAGTTATATTTTCATAAAAAAATAAAAAAAAAACGAAGCAATGTAGCCAAAACATGGTAAAATGTCTTTTCCCTGTTTACATTAGCGCCGCCGTATACATTATGTGTGTGTGTATTTGTCGATTTTTTTACTTTGTTTTGTTTTAAATACAACTGTATTAAATGATGTTATGTCCTTTATTTTAAAAACAAAATTGTAGGTTTGGATTCGATGCTTTAGAAATGTCCTGATTTTTGGACACAGAAATCTGGTCACCGTACATATAGTTACCATTTTGGCCACTGCTGCCTACCCACATTTTTAAGTACATAAATTCTAGTCTAATGAATCCTCCAGACATTATTTTCGGAGTCTTTTGTGGGCTCTGCATGATTGTAAGTCGGCGGTAGTAAATGATGCTTACCATTGGCCGCAGTGAAATTATTTTTTTTTTATATAAATATATGCAAACATCCTGGTATCCACTCCCACAGAGTTATTCAGCTAGAAAGCCATACATGCCCGCATACATAGAAAGGCGTAATAGAAAGGCGTATATTGAACACAGCGCCATCCACAGCTTGTACTGCATGCAAACGCCAAAACCCAAAACTATTAGTATGGAACAGTGTGTCTTAGTTAAATTTTGATAGTAAAATTTTATTATAGTAACTACTTTTACTGTACTGCAAAGTTTACTCTGCAATCTGGACAATACAAAGCGAGTTCATATAAACGTGATAGAAAAAGAAGGGTCCTTCTGAACCGGACCTTGCTTTGGTTTATTTTCATCGACGCTTCATCGTTGATTTTTTAGTTTATAGCCGAAAACTCTGGTTTTAAAAGAAACCCCATCTCCGAATTGAAGAAAAATTTTCCTTGTTTCGAAATTGCTAAAAATCCCGGTATTTTCTCACGATTGAGTAATTTTTCCTTGAAAAGAATAAAACCCTACATAAGCTAAACTTTGCAAAAAGGGCAATTATTTCAAATTGGTCCATTATTTTTTTTAGTTTTTAATTTGTTAGCATTAAAAAAATCACGTGACTTTTGTATGAGAAGCCAATGCCAATGATTAATATACAATATTTTAACTAATACTGTCTTCGCGAGTAGTGAAGTTCCACTTCGTAACCCTTTCCTTAGAAAAAATCTTCTCCTCACCCTTCTTCCAATTTTCAGCTGAAACCTTTGGCGTACTTCAGCCCGCAAAATAATCAAGTAAGCCATTGTAAATCAAAACATGCCCTCTTACGAGTACAGCTATGTACAAAAATAAACGTACACACATATACTATAAAAAATCAACCATTCGGAAATATCAATATTTGAAGGGTTACAAAAGTTAAAAATTAAGCACAAAAAACTTGTTGTAAAGTTATAAAATTCCACTTGTTAGCTTGCTGACCACAAGCAGTGAAAAATAATTTCGGTTATCTAACGTTCACTTCGGCACGCTATAAGTATCATTATGTGTGTGTGTATAAGTATATTGTAATTCTGTTCTATATGCAAACAAGTTAATTTATTTCCATTTCGCTTTGCGCTTATTGCTCCACCACTTATAATACAAAATGGAAAACTTTTAGCTCCCCTTTGTGGTGCTCTACAAAGAGGAAACTTTTTGTCTGACTACAAAATAGCAACTTATTTTATTTGCATTTTAACATTTTTTCATAAATGAAAATTCAAATTTTTAATGCTATGTATATTGAGCCTTTATGCAAACTGCTTGTCCGCTATAAGCAATCCCCAGTCCAAAAATGCTAGCCTACAGTTAAACTCAATTTTATTCGTTACCACAAAAACTTTGTGGTCATAGCGAAGTTAAGAAATTAGAATTTGAAAGTGGATTTGAGAACAACAAGAAGCGGCGCAGAACAAAGGTATGCAAACTGGCCTAAAAGTATGGAATTTGAAGTCAAAGAACATAAAAGGCTGGAAATTCAGGAGAGGGTAGACACTCCCGTCTAGACCGATGCCAAGGAAATGTGGCCCGCGGGAACTGAAGTTTTCACATTTTTAAGCAGTTTTTGCTTTTCTCGTTTTCTCGGTTCGTGTTTTTTTTTTTGGTAGTTCTTTCAATGTGTAAGTCAATGCTTTTTCTGTTCGATAAGTAAGCAATTGTTTACACTTCTTAACCCTATTTCCTTGGTATAAAAAAAACACTTTATTTCCTTAATAAGGCCACAAATCATACCTTTAAATAAAAGCCCTCCAATTTTATTTTTTAATTGTGTTTATTTTGAACAGCTTTCTTAAAAGACATTTCTTTACTGTTGATTTGATACATAATTTAGTATCAACCACAAAAATAGTATCAAAATCACCGTACATGGAAGCAGAGTTAAAAAATAACTAAAACTAAAAAAATAATAAAATAAACTAATGAAACCGCATGGCGTTTGAACGCCAAAGTTGGATTTAACGCTTTAAAGGTGAAAATAAAATCTTATTGCACCTTCAAACAAATAGGTGGCAACCCTATTTAAAAATGATATCAGCCTAAAGTTTTCTTTAATCTCCTTCGTCTCTTACTAGTATTTCGACATTTCATTTAGCTTGTGTATAAGTAAAATAAATTCGATTTTTCAAAAAGGTGCTAACCCAATTTAAAGTATTTTCAAGCTAAAATATTTTTATCATCTGGCATTGTGATACATATTTCAATTAACTGATGAATTAAGCTGAATTTAATTTTTTAAGCACATGAGAACTCTCCTAAATACTCTTCAGAAATAAATTATTTTCAAACCCATTTCGATTGATGCCCATCTTTTGACAATCCATTTAACTTATTAAATAATTTGACACCCTAAAAAAAATATAAAAATGTTCAATCGAAAGATTTCTTTACACTCGTTCCTTTGATACCCATATTTAAAAATCGCATGTAACTTATGTATAATTAAATATGATTTTCGAAACAGGCGGCAACCCTCTTAAAAATTATTTTCGAAATAAAATTTCCTTAAATATCATTCGTCTGACATTGTTACAAATATTTCAATTAACTGATGTAGATTATGATTTTTTAAAAGCCGGGCAACCCCCCTAAATATAGTTCTGAAATAAAGGATTTTAATAATTCATTAATTATTTTATTATTCTAATTAAAGCTTTTAAAATGGGACAACCCTCAAACATATAAAGAATATTCAAACTAAGGATTTCTTAAAACTCTTTCGTTTGACATCCGTTTTTAATATTTTATATAACTTGGGTAAAAAATAATTTAATCCGAATTCTCAAGTAGGTGACAACCCTCTTCAAAATATTTCCATACTACTACCATCTTAAACCTCAACTTATTCACATACAAAATTCCTTAAATTAAAATTGAATTAGATTTTTTTGAACATGTGGCAACCCGCTAACACGTAGTTAAGATATAAAGCCTTTCCAAAACCATTTAGGTTGATACCCATATTGCAACAATCGATTTAAGTTTTTAAATAATTTGAGCTTAATTTCTTAAGAGGTGGCAACTCTATTCGAAAAAGCAAAACCTTATTCAACATCCGCACCCTACGCCCTTTAATTTGATACCTCACTTTTGAAAATCAAACAAATGGAGCGGATCTGAGTGTACTGATTATTAAATAATTTGAGTTTAATTATTTAACAGGTGGCAACACTTTTCGCAAAAGTAAAACCTTATTGCACATATCCAGCCCCAAGGCCTTTAATTTGAGACGTAATTTTTCGCGTATTATATATAATAGATATATGTATATATATAGTATATAGATATACATATATAGTCAAACCTTGCCAATATGTGAGTGTCGTATAGTTATAATAAGCAATATAGTTTTTGCCTCAATTTCATGTTTACCCCGCGTACTACGTTACGTAGTTACGAGTATTAGAGAGTTAGATATTTATATGTTTAGAATTTGGCTTAACAAAATTATAGTTTAATCAAAAGTAATTTTGTGGCCCAAACAGTAACCGCATGTTTAAGAATCACAATTTGAAAAATCCATATGTTTTCGACTAGTTATATTTCTAAAACGTCGAGGAAGTTTTTCTAAATCGGAGCTCTTAATACAACATACATACATACATACATATATGTATGTATGTGTATACATACTAGTTTGCGCATTTATCAGAAATGGATAACTGGAGAAAAGTAGAGCAAATATATATAAAGTTTTGTTGCAAGTAACGTTTGCTCTTGCAAACCCGTTGATATGGAGGTATGTATGTAGTATGCCCCGGCGTATGAGTAGTGCTTTTCAATACAAAAAAAGCGTTGTAAAATGAAAACGCGCCGTAAAAGTTTTACTTTTAATGCTATTTTTTTGTGTATTTTCAATATAACTTAAATTATGATCAAACTTAAATACATAATTAAAACACAATTTCACAAATTAATATAAGTTTGTTCGAAGCAAACAAAAAGTTCTTTACGTAAGTACATACGTAAACATACATACATATATGCAATGCTACTACCACCCGCACACTTCCAAATTTAAATAATGAAGCAATGAATATTTTATTTCCACATAAATTTAAAAGTAATCAGCTGTGGTGTACGAGGGATAAATAAAAAGTCCTTAGAATCCCTAAGAAAAAAAAAAATTTGTCTGTAAAAATGGTCCTATTGGTTTTCAAGATACTATTTTGTGGAATCCAATGCGCTCATAGTTCTATAGCGGTTATGCAGTATTGTATGTGAACGCATAGGGCTGCCACAACCTCACTTTATGGAAAATGATGATCTTGCATTATCGCCTAACGTACATAGTCGATGTTTTATGGCGCATAAACCGATGTTGGACGATGTATACTTCCATTTGACACGTAAATTTGCAAAGAAGCTATAAAATAAAATTTTTTTTGTCAACTCGAAACTTTGAAGTAAGTAGTAGTGTGAAAACCTTCTGAGCACGTTAATGCTAAAATAATTCAAATTTTACGATGCAGAGGTCACATCGACTCAAATGGCATTCGTGTTGCAAAGTCTATAGACATTTTTAGTGACCCTCGTAGTAAGCAAACAATTAACATGCAAATTAAACTGCTTACATGCATATGATTGCATATTTGTTTGCGTTCATTGACTCAAGTGTATGTACGTGTGTAATATGTACTTATTTAACCATACCACATCAAAATGAGAGAGATTTACATGGGGTGTTCTATTTATATTTTTATGTTTATTATGAGAAACGGTGAGTGCATTCATTATTTTACGCCTGTTAGGTTAATTGGCAGTTAATAGATTGATTTATTAAATTGGAAAGCGAGAATGTAGACTTACTGATTGAAGTACATATATACATATGCATGTACATATAAAAAAAGAGATTGTAAAAAAACTTTAAAAATGTGCATTAGTTTATAACAAGACTAGCTTACCCGACTCGCTTCGCTACACCCCACAAATTTCAAGATACAATTATAGCTATATGTATTAAAAATATCTTAACATCAGAAGCTTATTCTAATGTTTGTGAATATATGATATTCTTTGCTGGCCCATCTGGTACGTAAAAGAATTAATTGATTGATTGCCAAACCCAGGTGTAAAAAAATGCGGTATTAAGAGCATACTTTTAAGGAATAACATTTCAAATAAGATTATTTAAAATTGTTTTGCCGTTAGCCGAGTTCCAACTACTTTAAACTGTGTAGGAATGTAAGAGAATATTCAAGAGTTTGGCAACTCTAGTGAATTTCAATATTCACTAGAATAAATGATGGCAGCTTGGCCTTTCGTTATAATGTCCGCAAATATTTTAAACTCGATTCACATGGATTTAGTTCTGAAAAATCTTTCTAAGGGAATAACTAAACATCAGTATTGTTGTTACACATCACTACTCGTGCTATTTAATTGCTTTTAAAACGATTAATACTTTAATAAGGCAACAAATTACGGAAGATTTGAGCCATGTCTTTAGTTCATCAGTTTACCAATTATTTTGCAAACAATATATAGTAGTGAATTTGAACAAATCCGAGTAGATACAATTTTTAGAAATATCTTAATATCCAGCTACACAGGTGTGTACTTAGAGGCAGGTGTGTACTTCGAGGAAATAGGCGTCTCCTTGTCTCACCGCCTGGGGGATGATGCCAGCATATTCCAAGTGGAAGTGTTAGGCATCCTTGATGTTTATAGGAAAAGGGATCGATACAATAAAGAAAACAACAACAACAACTCTGACAGCCAAGCGCCTCTGTTAGTGCTATCATCCCCGATCACCAAATCTCAGCTAGTCCAGAAGTGTAAAACGGAATTATGCTCAGTGGCTGCGTCAGTAAGAGTCAAAATGAAAATAAGGGAGCATGAATTTCTATGTGAAGCAAAACTCTCTGGGAAGACAATACCAGTGAATAATTGGAATTTATCATGATATACATTTTTAATAATTTTCTTCCCATCACGGCCGGATAACGACATTTCCTATGACAATTGAGAAATAATCAGGATATTCCGAAGGAAAATAGAAAGACTACCATCCAAATTCATAAAAAAGAAAGCAGTATTTAACTGCTTTATAAATCGAAAATTTTTATTGGAATTTCCATTCATGAATTCATGAAGCACTTTAAATCTATTTTATTTCTTATGAATAAGGTCATGCGATTCTCAATTATTATTAGACATCCATTGAATATATTTTTAACAAGTAGCTTTTCTAAAAAATAGTTGAAATTAATAAAGAACGGGCACCCTAGTGCACATTGACAGCATTTGGTATTCTAATGCTTCATCTCGACTTTATCCGCTTAAACATCTTCCATGGCAACATATTCGCTTAGTAATTATAACACACACATGCATAATTGACACAAGTACTATTGCGCGCATATATTGGTTTGTCTGTATTTCTCACGCGCTAATGATACTTATATGGTACACGTGGGACTGCTATTAATTACACTGGTTTACAGCAAAAATGTTCAATGGCAGCCACTATCCAATTTCTATGTAGAATTGCTCGGTGATTCCGAAAATCGAGTTAATATTTTTTTTCTTTGGATACGTTTTCGAGATATTTGCAATTTACTGTCATTCAAAAAAGTGGTTCCACGTAATCACGTATATCTTACGAACCAATTTAACAATATTAAAATGAGATACTTTAAGTCAAAGCTAAGAAAACTCTCCATAAAACATTTATACATCACTTTCCGATAGGACTAGTTTCTGACAAATTAATTAGCCATTCCAGTTTTATGCTACTCAGGTGTACGTGGCGTATGAGTAACTTTCTTTCCTGCTCATTTTCAATACAAATAATCTTTGCGTATTTTCATTTCACCACTTCTTTAATTATCCATTGATTTTCTTCATTAGTAACTTGATTTTTTTTTTGGAGTAGAACAGGCTTTAACACAAATGCAAAAATTTGGCACAGAACCTGTTATTTTTTAAATTTTCTTCTGTTAAAGTTTGAGTTTTTTTTTAGCGATGTATATATGGTTTATGGAAAATTTTATTAGCTTTGATTTGACGTATCTCATTTTAAGATTGATAAATTGGTTCGTAAGATATAGTTGGTAATTAAGTGGAACCATTTTTTGTTTTAAGCTGAATAACGGTAAATTGCAAGTACATATCTCGAAAAAGTATCCAAGGAAAAAAAAATTACTCGATTTTCGGAATCACTGAGCAATTCTACATTGAGATTGGATAGGGCCGGCAGGAGAACAAAAACCAAAATAAAATTTGTGATCCAGTGTTATTCCAACAAATTTTTGTCGAATATTTAATGTTGACGAAATGAGCGAAATAATGATAACGAATATATTACAGTCGAAATTATTTATCTATGTACATAGTACATATGTATTTACAAATGCATGTACACATGTACATATGTATATTTTAAGCGCCTCGAGCTCTCGTGGATATAATTTCGGCAACAGTGAATTTAGGAATATTTTTTGCTTTAAAAAATAATGAGGCCTGATCTAACATTTTTGTTTCTTTATGGAGTGATTGAGAGCTTAGTAGAGAATCAATTTCTTTAGCTCCGAGTTCGCTTTAAACATAGTATTTTACTGAAAACTGCAACTTTTTTATTTCAGTTATTTCTAAGTTCTAAACGAATTTTAGTGAATAATCTACAGACATTTGTACAAAGCTGGATTTTGAAAGAAAATGAGTTAGGGCCTTTTCGTATTAAGGCAACTATATGTTAGTATATATTTATTATGTCTGTTCAAGAGTTATCCGAATGCAGTCAAAGATCCTATTTCAAGGTTAATTGACCTTTCCGGCAGCAGGCTATCCAATTATTTTAGTCAGAGTGGAGGTGGAACTAAGTGCCCCACTGATTCCAATGAGTTAGACCTGCAGTACATGCTAGTGTAGTCTTCTATAGTGCGTTCCATTATTGGCTTTCTATGGGTTCAAGAAGCCAAGAAATTACCCTAAGAAAGGACCCACTATTTCCTTAATGGTAGGCTTAATTCTAAAAACGCCACCAACTGACGGAAGAGTCATCGTGGTTATCTTATACATCCCAGTGAACAACATAAGTTCTGTCTTACATAGAGTCCACTATTCAGGGACAACTCAATGACCAGGTTTAGGTAGCCCTCATCAGATCATAAGGCGAGTTCACAAATTTAATCACCACCAAATAACCCGTGTTTATGGTCCGATAAGTTTCAAATATAAACATAGTCTATATTACCGGCATCATAATAGATACTTGTTCACAAAAATGGGGCCTATAGATGGCGCTGGATTCGAGATATTTAGAAAATATGTATTTATCGTACGATTTGGTTAAAATGCATAATAGGTATTCGTTTCATTTAAAAAATGGACCCAGTAGTTGGCGCTGGGGTCAAGATATCTATTCTTGATATAATTTAAATTTACTTTCAGATGGAGTTAAGTTGAGATACAAATGCCTCACGCCCGCATACACCCTAAATGCGAACTAATTGCATCTACCTGCGCTTGACCAAATTACTCGCGCTGCCGATATTGCAAGAGTAAGGCTCAAAGAAGCCAGTTTGTGGATCAAGGGAATCTCTGGCCATTCAGTTGTCCTAACCAGATCAGCGTGTCATGCGCGTGTCAAGAAGAATTGTTTGCCATACAAAAGACATCACGGAATCTCGCTCAGAGACCACACAGCTTTAAACTTAACATTGACAATGTGAATTCTCTTACTCAATTCCCTTACAACAACCAAAACTCTGACAAATTGTACAAATATATACACTAGGACGGAGTAATTTGTTCGGAGCAAAATTTTCGAAGAAATTTTATAGCAAATTCAAATTCTACGATTGATTCTAAGCAAACATGGCGAACTAACTATATATAAAAAATGATGCTTGATCCTCTCCATTTTCAAAAGAAAAAGCAGAATATTTTATGAGGAAATCACAAAATTTTGTAATTTCTTTCAGAAAAACTTATTATACACTGACTTTTCTTTTAAGAATTGGGAGTGCCAAACGTAATTTTTGATTTATGGTTTGTTAACCATTTTTGTTTAGAATCGAGCGTAGAATTCGAATATGCCATACACTTTTTTCGAAATTAAATTACTCCGCCCTAATATACCCACACGCTCTCAAAAGATAAAATATAAGGTTGCCATGCACACCTACAACCACGAATGGATATTGAACACTTGTAAAGCTCATAATGGTAACACTGTTCCTTGTATGCAAGATCAGTCTCTCTATCAAGCTTTTAAGAAAAAGCAAATATAGACTGATTGTCCTGAAGTCCTTGAAAGAGATGTAAGAGCTTTACCGACCTTTAAAGTAAGCGCCAATGCTCACAAAAGGTTGCACCGCTATCTGCCGTTCATACACAAAAATCTTAAAGTTTACAATTTCTGAACTCAATCGTAAACCAAAATGAAGAGCCAATGCCTTACGAATTGCTTTAATAGATAGATAAATATGTATTAATACAAGCACAAATTAGTATTTATATATACTTATACATAAAATAATTTATTGGTCTAGCAAATTTTTAATATTCTTTAGTGCACCTTCTAAGTGCTTCCAATTGAGTGATGGTGTCAAATGGGCCAAATAAAATCTATTCACCACTAATGATGCTTGTCACGCCAAATAGCACTCCAGATCCATGTTTTTCTAAGTGCAAATAATTTAATCAAGTGCCTCAATAAAATTCAACAAACTAATGGTGCTATTTACTAACACTGATTTGCCTCTTATTTACATCTACCCAAAATGTTCGGCAACAAGAAAAACTTTGTCTATTTAGAATAAAAAGTTTGTAGCGCAAAGTTTTTTGACTCAGTCCATCAAGCACGCTTTACTTTTGAGGAGTCTGTCGGTCGAAAGACTTTCTTGTACATATGTAACTAAGTATGTATTTACAAGCTAATGTATGTATGTAAGTAGGAAACACTCATACCTATGTAAATATTTTCAATGCGCTAAGAAAGTAAGCTACCTCAATTTTCTCGTATAAACTTTTAATCGCTATCTTTTACGAAAATTTGATTGGTTTTTGCATACATACATACATACATAGAAACTAACGAATGCAGAACCAATCGATTTTAAATTCAAAGTGTTTGCATTAGTTGCAGTTGTTTTTGCTTTGGAAGCCTTTGTTAGCTAACTTCTTCCTTCCTTCCGACTGCTGCCTGGTGCGCTTCGAATTTTCTTCGTACGTCTTTTGCTTCGTTCGCGCACGGATATAGTATGTATATAGCAGAAGCGTTAACTTTAAATGAATTAAGTCAAGTACTGACAATGACCATGGTGTTGGCATTGATGGCAAGCTGCGGTTAGCAAACAACAGCAGACAAACGACAACTCAAATGCTGTTGACATTTATTGATAAAAGTGCGGATGTGCGAATATGCTCTATAGTTTGTCTAGGATCTATGTATGTACATATAAAATTTTTAAAGTGGTTAAATATGCAAATATGATTTTTACCGAAGATGATTTTATAAGGACTTGGTAGAGTTTGTTAAACTGAAATGTTAAGCAAATTATGCGTTTTACTTAGAATGAATGCAGTTCGGTCGTTGAGAAATATAGAAGTGATTGTCGAGATTTGATATTTTACTACTGGATAACTTAGTTATTCACCATAACATTTATTATCTTTTATTTTGCATTCAAATGAAGAATATAAAAGGTCGATACAATTAGATAAATGTTTATAAAAAAATTTGGATTTTTTCAACAGAAATAACAAATTATATTTTTGATTTAATTGGGATTTTTTCTCTCGAACACTGTGCTTGAATACTTAAAGGCGGACCTCCATATAGGGTTGCCAACCGTACTATAATATACATATAGTATTGTACTATTTTTCTGGTCGGCGTACTATATACTGTTGATAAAAAATATATAGTACGCAGTAATCCTATATTTCTTCAATTATAAATATAAATAAATTTCAGTAATTTGCACGAAAAATGTGTATTAAAATGGATGACCTTTATACTGAAATAACAGTACTAAATGAAATATTCTTTAAAGTAAAAGGTGATTGTGAGTTTATAACCAAAAAAGGTAACATATTTTTAGAAACGCTGAGAAAGAATTAAAAAATGTACTTAAAATTATTTCATTTCTACTCTCTATTCCAACAACTGCGGCATTCACAGGAAGAACTTTTTCCATCACTTAAAAATCGTTTTTACTTTTTCTTTTAAATAAAGTACTAAATATATTCGAAGTGTACTATAATTTTTAAAATTTTTTTGAAAAAGTACTATAAATGTCTTCGAAAATGTTGGCAATCCTACCTCCATAGCAAAATTCATAAAATTTTTTAAAATTTTCATGCGTTGCTATGTAGCTGCTGCCATAAAAATGTTTGTATATTCAATATTTCTGTCAAACGCACGCATAAGTGTATACGCATGCTATGGAGATCCGCCTTAAGTAATAGCTGTAGAAATTTCAGTATGGCCCGTTCAAATTCACGCCCGGCAAATCGACAACTCTGAATGCGATTAAGGCGCGTGCTTTTGAAAACCGAGATATTGGGCAATGATATATATTTTTCGCCGAGGAAATGCGATACTTTTTATTTTCATGTGTACACACGTGCCGCAAATTCCCCAATTTGGCTCATTTTTATCATGCTGAATTATCGCATAATAAAGAAATTGTTCCAACTAAAGTGTGTACAGTCACACGATTGTCTCATTTTATACAATTGCTGTTGCACCCGGTTTATGTTTGATTCAGCAGAATAAACACAATACCGGCCTCGATTGTCGCATTAGTCAATGTACTGTGAAATCACACGATTGAAGCATGAAATAAGGCAATCATTGGCGTATTACGGCAATCGTGTTATCTGGCCTTAAGGGTAGCAGTCTATCTGATACGCGCTCGAATATCCGGAATCCGGTTATCCGACAAAATCTCTATACGGCACATCCCTACTAAATATGAACTAAATCGGACCAAAAATACTGATTTTTCAAATATTTCGACTCCTGCGCCACCTACAGGCCAAATTGTTTGTGTCGTTAAAAAGCTAGTACAGTTCATCATTCCATGCTCTCTTATACCCGTCGTATAACTTACGTAGCCTTCTCATCTTTGTGCGACATCGTCCACGTTTCTGCGCCATATAGAAGTATGGGCATGACAAGAGACTTGTAGAGCGTAATTTTTGTTCGTCGAAAGAGGGCGCTACTTTTCAATTGCCTTCCGAGCCCAAAGTGGCACCTGCTGGCAAGAGTTATTCTTCGTTTTATCTCCAGGCTGATGCTGTTGGTGGTGTTTATGCTGAATCTTAGGTAGACAAAGTCCTTCACCACTGCAAAGTTATAGCTGCCATCAGTGACGTGTGGGCTCTTTATACGTTGCCAGTAGGTACTTTCTCTTGCCTTCATTTACCGCTAGACCAACCTGTTTAGCTTTTTTCTTTTAAACTGGAAAATGCTGCCCTTTTTCAGACCAACGTTGTCGATATCTACGCAAGCAACACGAAGGTAACATATGTACACTTCAAATATGAACCTATTTAATCGGACTATAAACATAGTTTTTTCACATTAAATATTGCATTGTCATCGGGTTCGGAGCTAATTTTGAAGTTTCAAGCCTCTAGATAATCGGCAAGTTGATTGTAAATTGATCGTAAGATTTGAACTAAACAAACATACTTACATACATACATACATTGTAAGCACTTCAGACAAAATTTGGCAATGGTCGGTAATAATTTTGAATTCATAATAAAAATCTCTAAGCCTAACTATGCAGAACGAATTTCTTTTCCATTGCATTTCAGCAGAAAGGATGTGTCTAAGATATAACTTCAGTATAAGATTTTCTCTTAACGACCGTCATTGTTATTCCGAATACAAAGAAGGAAAATTACTCACTTTGCTAACAGTTACGTTCATCCATGCATGCATCCATATAAAAGCTAAATTACAAAATTAATATTCAGCGTTGAAGCGCGAACTTCTGTCATCAAATAAAAGACAATTTCAACTTAAGTGGAATATATATGTAAAATGTTAAGTTATTCAACGCACGCATGCACATATACATAAATTTGCCTAAGTATGCAAAAATTGCTGTTAACAAATTTACAAAGTTATATAAATTTTATATGCACACGCAAAGCCAACAAATGTAACATTTAATAATTGCGAAAACTCCCAAATTGCTTTGCCAGGAGCATAAAGCACGTGCATACATATTAGAGTGGTCCTTAAGATGTCTACATCTAAATTTTGTATGTCACAAAATAAAAACATCCACGAATTAAGACAATATTAAAACTTGCAGAAATCTGTTAACATATTTTTATAAGAATTTTTCATTAACTTTATGCCGCTTATTTACCATCCCTTTCCCAGATAAAAAATCGAATACCATAAAATATCCCCTTGATGTTTTTAATATTAAATTCGCAAATAAAAACCGATTGAAAAGCTTGCAGCCATTTTCTGTAATACACTTATGCAGGCTGATTTACTTTGATTACTTAGGTTTAAAATTTAATAATTTTATTTTCTTGCATATTTTTCTCCTACTCAAATACCTAAAATACAAACACACAGAAAATTGCAAACAACAAAGTTTCATAGCTTGCGGCTGATTGCCACTAAGCTGTCTGTCTTTGCTGTTTGCGGATACATTTCTTTTATTAGCCAGATTAGATATTCCCATTGACAAAACGAACATGTGAAAAGATTTTTAAGGATAACGCGCATAAAGAAAAATAGTAAAATGTAAACATCCCGCTTATGTAGTATATGTATGTGTTCGAAATACAAACTCATAACTGCACGTAAAAATGGACACAATTTTATGTATGTACAAGATTGTAAAGTACACACATTCACTCAACCGTGTATGCGAAGCAGTATTGTATGTATTTACTTTAGAAATCCCTATTTGGTGCTTACATGCTCACATGGTTCACCTCGACTTGAGGGAATTTATGTATACAAGTGCGTGTGGTGAAAGCAATGTAAGGACCTCATGAATATGTGGGTGATGTTTGCGTGCGTATTTGTGTTTTCGATCGATTTTGTGATTTTAGAATTTTTATTTTATTTTTTTATTCTTTTATTCTCACTGAAATTGCTCAAGAAGCTGGTAAGCACATACATATATTCGGACTTACATATGTATAACACCGTGCGACAGTCAATTTAACACACGAAAAAAATCGGTATATTCACAAAACTGGGGACCAAATATAGTAAAACTGCGTTTTTAGTTTTTCTCACTGATGTCAGTATTTTCCTTTTAAAGGACTTTGAAATTTCTAGAATATGATTGAATAAAAAATGATTCAAAAGATTCGGTGCATTATAGAACAACAATATGGGTATCAATTAAATGGAAAAGTTCAGTAGAATTTCACTGAGTATATACATTTTTTCGTGTGTTTTAAAAATTTTTGGTTTTTGTCGCACGGTGTAATACATAGGATGCCTCTCCAGCAGGGTCCTGTTGATAACAATGCAAGGAGAATTTTCATTTAAAAAAATGTAAAGCCTTCTTTCAGATTTAATATACATATTTGAACGACAGATAAAGACAAGAAAATAAAAAAGTAATTTTTGAGCAAAAAATAAAAATAAATAAAATAAAACCGACTTCCACTCCCATATAAAAATTTAAGATTATCGCTAATTTCTTTAAGATGCAATGATCGGACCTAAACCAATCTAGTATGACACCACCAGTGAGGTAACACCTTCCCTTTAAAAAAAGAACAATAGAGGTCGGTTAACGTAGTCCAAAGTGATGCGGTAACATACAAAAAAATAAAATATTCCGAAGAATTGATAACTTTCTCCTTTTTATGAAGTCGGTTAAAAGACATGGCATGATGACAAAAATAATGAAATGTTATATTTTAGTACAATTAGGGCAACTTTTTCATGCATTTTCAATGTAAACAAGAAGTGTCAGTTACAGCAGAAATTCGGACACTTTTCTAGTTTTTTTTTTTACTGGTGCCGAAGACTTCTTCGTCTTCGTTTTGTCTGTTGCCTTCGGATTGCATGCGTATTCGCCTTGGTATTACTTTACGTATTTTTCCTCGTATTCGTTGTCATATTTTTCTCTTTTGTACTAGTCCTCGTAACCGAATTCATCTTCACATACGTCTTCGTATTCATCTTCGTCGTCCTATTCAAATTCATCTTCCAATACCTCTGCGGTTAATTTACGTATTCGCATTCAATCTCGCCTTCGTATTCCTCCTCGTATTCGTATTCATATTCATGTTCGGACTCGTGCTCGCCTTTCGTATTCATCTTCATATATGCCTTCACATTTGTGTTAATTTTGATCTAAATGCTTATTCATATTGGTCATCGTATATTCTTCGTATTCGTCTTCCTACTACCATTTATGTCCGTAATCGTCTTCCTATTCGTCCTTATATTTTTGTTCGTTGTCATATTTGTCTTTCTACTCGTGTTCGTATCGGTCTTCAAATTCGTCTTCGGGTGTTCTTCGTATATACATTTGTATTCGTATTTGTCTACGGATTCGTATTCGCTTTCATATTGGTCTCCATTATCAAAAACAAAACTACGAAGCAAAAGAAATTGCGAAAATAATACACAGCTCGTAAACCAAATACAGGACAAATTGAAGATTTTGCAGGAAAAACTACGCAAATATCGTAATTTCAAATTAATTCTGAAATCATACAAATTTCTGTTAAAAAACATCACGGAAGTTCTGTATTTTTAACTTGAAAAAAATATTAGATTCTTATTCACAAAATACCAAAAAAGGCCCAAAATAATCTTACAAACTGAACTTAAAACAGCCAACCATTTTATTCTATATCATTTTCTGAAAATAAAAAAATACTGACAGTTTTCTACTCAAAAAGTATCATGAAAGTCTTGTTTCTTTTGCCTTAGAAAATAAAAACTAGTTTATTATGAAAACAATTTCAAAAGGGCCAGCAAAATTCTAATAAACCCCTTAAAAGGTTCCGAGGAAAGTCTAAAAAAAAAACAACAACGCTAAAATATTTCAGTCACTATCAATTCCTGGAAAAAAATTCACAAAGCAAGTATAGGTAATTTTTTACTAAAAAAATATTAGGAATTCTTTATAAAAAGTAAAAAGCAGATTTCAGATTCTAATGGAGCCTTTACAAAAATGTAGCACCCTTTAAAGCTTCCAAGAAATCGTAAAAATATAAACATGAATGTGTGTATAAGCATTATTTGTATACGATTTCGAATATTTATTTTGTTCTACATATCGCTAGCTTAGAGTGAAAAGTTGCTAAGTCCACTCTTTATGAATACTCATATTTTGATATAGGAGGCTAGAGAAATTGAATACGCATCGTTTCGAAAATTATAAAGGTACTTGTTTTATTTTTAGAAGCACCACAAATCCGATAAGGCCAAAATAATACGACATCATTTAATAAATATCGAATCCTTCTGATTCTTATGGAGTTTTGCTTTGCTTTAAACGCGCAAAATGTTTGATTCAAAGTCTTGCGAAATAGTTAAAGAAAATGGCTATAGGAAGATTCCTCCCCTGTAAAATTTTTAAAATGGGACTTAGCAACTTTTCTTTCTAAGCTAGCGATATGTTTTTCATTCTAGTTGCGGTCCTAAAGAGAGAACTTGTCGACCTTTTAAATTTGTATCATCCTATCTTTACATGTCACAAAACAAGTACGCCTAAGCTCACGACTGATACTAGATTGAAAAATAATAATAATTTATGATTTTCTTATGATAGGAGAACGTGTTTTTTATCCCGAAGTAATCTATACTATACTAAACTATAGATTGTTTGTCTGTTTGAACTCACCTAGACGTAACCTAGAGTATAAAAAAATCAGATCTGACAAGAGGGCGTGGCACCTGCCATAGGCGTGACATTTTTAATCAGCTATAATTTCGAAACCCTAAGTCACATGACTTTGAAATTTGGTGTGTTGACATACATACATATCTATGGTAGATGCGTATACTAAAGTAGATATAATTTTGTAAAAGGGGCGTGTCACATCCCATAGGTGTGAAACTTTTAATCAGCCATAACTTCGGAGCCGTAAGTCACATGACTGAAATTTGGTGTGAACACAGATCTATGATAGATGTTTAAAGTGAAGTATCCATATATATATAAGTAAGTTTGCAAAAGAGGGCGTGGAGCATCTTACTGGTGACAAATTTTAATTAACTATAACTTAGAACAATAAGTCACATGACTTCGAAATTTTATGTGAAGAAATAACTAAAATAGGCAAACATAAGTGAGTTTGTATAAGGGGTCGCGGCACATTCCATAGCCGAGAAATCTCACATTTGCCGTATCTTCGGACCACTAACTCACATAACTTTGAAATTTGGTGAGGAGATCTATGGTAAATGTATTCAAATGAGTTTGTACAAGAGAGCGTGGCGTTTATAGTAAAGTGAAGGAGAGTGAGTGTTTGCCAGGGGCGTGGCACCTGCAATAGATGCAGTACGTTCAGAGAACCATAACCTTGGGCCCATTACAAACAGACAGCTGAACGGAAAGACCTGTTGTAAACTAAACAGGGATGAGAGTGTGCAAGAAGTCGTAGCACCTCCCGTGAATTATGCCGTCTACGTTCAGAGAATATCAATTTAAAAATTAAAGCGCATTTCTTTCTTCTTTAAGTACCATAATCCACCTATCCTTAATAAATAACAGGGACGGTAAGCATTATGGGTAAAATAATTTAAATAAGCATTTAATCATTATTTTATGATTTTTATTTTTTTTTTTGCTCAACGGAAATAATTATTATTTGGTTTTATTTTTTTCGATCACTAATAATGATTATTTTCTGACATTTATTTTTTCGCTCAGAGATAATAATTATTATTGAGTTTTATTTTTCCACTTAAAAATAATGATTATTCATTAAATTGAAAAGGTTATACAGACGCAACTTACTGAAATTTTGACCTGAAAATTGTGAAACTTATACCTTTATTAGGGTGTCGCTAGCTCTGGAAAGGATACGGCGGAAATCACGCTGGTATAGCTTTTGAATTTTTTGAATTATTATTATTCTTAAGTGAAAAAATAAAACTCAATAATAATTATTATTTTTGATCGAAAAAATAAAAATCAAACAATAATAACTTTTGCGCGAAAAATTAAAAATCAAATATTAATTATTATTTTTAATCTTTATTGGTTAAACTCGAAAAATAAAAATGATTGTAAATTACAGTGGGACGTACGAAAACAAATACGTGGGTATTAATAAAATTGTTTTATGACGATTACAACTTGTTGACTTTTTTGGTAAAAATTTAAAAAAAAATTTTTATTTTCCGTCCCTGCTTAATAATGAAACAAGATTTTTAGTAAAGAAAATGATGACCAATATAATTGCAGCATGAATTTTTACTGAATGCGGCAAAGGAGAAGATGTGTTTCTGTAAGCAGTCCCACTTATTTCCACATCCCTTCCATTTTAATTTAAAAATCTTCAGTATTCTCTGAGAATTTCCTTTGACATGTGATTGTCTAGCGAATGCTCACCAGTGGGATGCCCGAAGAGCCGAATAGTATTTATGCTTCTACACCGCAACAAAAAATGAGAGTACTGTTCATAAGTAGGCCTTAAATTAAATAAGAAAAATACTTTATGTCTCCTTCAATTTGTGGTAAACTGAAAATTTTTCTTACTGTTTTATATTTTTATTTGTTTACCCCGAACGACGCCGGATATTCTACATCATAAAATATATTTTTTCAAAAAATTGTGCCGACAGATGGCGTTGGAGTGGAGATATTTAGAGAATCCGTCTTTATGATACGACCTGGATTAACGGATATTAAATTTTTGATAAGAAGTGCTTCTGAAACTTCAGCTTCATATAACTACTGTCTATTTATATACATTTCTACATACATACATATACATATATGCATGTTATTTATATGCACATAGGCGTACAAGAACGTACATTTTATTTGATTAAGTCATTCTAATCTCCAGCTGTTTCAAGGTAAATTTAATTTGTGTAGTATCAAATGAAAAGAAATATATTTTTGGACAAAGCGGACCCATTTTATATTTATATACTGAATTAAACAAAATAACTGTTAAGACTTTAATATGAGTTTTACTTTCTCATAAATTTTTTTGCTAAAATCTTACGTGGCCGGCTTTGATGTTTTCGTTACCAGCACCTAAACTCTATTGCTCAGTATATCCAGTAAACAAACTTAGCTATTTTTTTCTCGCCAAGTTTGGTCCCCATAAAGGACTAGTGTTGCAAGCAACGTTTTTTCGGCAATTAGGGTGTTGTGCAGCTATTTAATGTGGTGAAAATTATTTAAGCACTGGGGAGATTTATTCACGTGGAATTGGAGATTGGGCTAATAGATTTATTTTAAATAAATTGTGAATCTGCGAAAATATCTTTTCAGCAGATGAATATACTTATTAACCTTTTTCCCGAAAATTTACATACAGGCTCGAAAATATGCGAGTAACATTAAGTTTGTATAGTAACTTCTCCAGTAAAACATTGCAGCGAGAGCGTAAAAGCAAAATAGAGCGTAAAATTGAGAAGAAGAGAAAACTAGCAGAAGAGGTTATTGAACACAAAACTAGCAAAAACTTGCAAGAGAACAGTTGTTGCACTGCTTTGACAATCTGATGTAAACATTTTACTATTTATAAATCAGTTTTAAACTCTTTGCTTTACACACAAGCACTTACACTGTCCAGTACATCATTAATATTATGATTTCCACTCATTTTACTTTTGTTTGTGCCAAGGCGAATCAATATAAGGTGATAGCAGGAGTACAAAAACAAAAATTTACATGTATTTTGTTTTTGCTTTGGCGGCATAAACTGTCAAAATCTGTAAGTGTGTTTAGAAATTCAAACAAAATTTTTCAATTTGATATCAGAAGCCGAGCGGTGAAACACATACACAAAACCAACTGAGCTAGTAACACCACTTTTTATATATTCTTTTGACATTTATTCTTCTTCTTCTTCTGCTAGCTAATTTCTTCTAGTAAAAATTTCACTAGCAAGAATTTGCAGCTCTCTCGTGTTGTTACGCTCTCGATTCAGTGCTCTCTTGCGAATTTTTTGGGTTATCATACACTTTTCCAGTAAAAGTTTGCAGGTTCCAGTACAAATTAGTACTGACTATTGGTAACCATACAAACCTATTCAAATATCGTCGCCTGGATGGAAAATTACCGGAAGCGTCATTTTGACAATTTGTGGTTTTTGGATATCTTCTTTAGTTTCCGACTAATTGACTAAAATTTTTTCGGTTATTTGGTACAAATTGCGTTAGTATTGCTGTCGTACTAAACTAATCAAGATCTTTCAAATAGAGTTATCTGTTCTTCTTTAGTTTGCGACATATTCAGCTTTATCATGAGTTTCATTTTCTAGAACCGGGTCACTTTTCGTTTGCGTGTGTTCACTACAGGTGGATGAAAAAATTGTTGGCGAAATTTTGTTCGGGCGAAACTCACGATTAGGCTGATTAGTAAAAAGTATGGTTAATTTATAAAAATTGTTATCACATTTTGGCGTATATCACTAAAACTGACTGCAAATTTTTTGACAAATGTCGTATACGTCAAAAGTGTATTAAACTCATAAATGGTTGACACTAAACTAAAAAAATAAGATAATTTAAGAATTTCATGAACTAGTACATAGCATTCTCCGACACTTTGAGAAAATCTGTAGTCGTGTTTCTGAGAAATTGCATTCCAAACTTCAATCGTGAGTTACCGAAAGTAACTTGTGACAATCTTTTATCCAGGGATCTACATAAATTATAATTGTCATTATTTTCGCAGTTGGAGTATATGCCAGACGAGTAACAGGTATATACATACAAGGATACCTAAATTAGCGCGTTGAACTTGTATATTTATCTCTCTCCAACGCATTAATTCTATATACGTCAGTACCAACGCCTGACAAAGTTATGTCTAAATTTAATAATGGCTCTATGACAAAATATTCATGGAATGTATTCGTAGATTTTTATTTACTTCATTTCATACATTAGCATTGATGTTTTGTTTTTCATACATTAGTATTGATGTTTTTTACTAAATACCAGGAATAAATATTTAATAAAAAACTATTTCATTTAAGCTTAACCAACTTTTAGTTGCTCGGAGCTAATTTTGAAACGCTTCACGAAATATTTTCATAGACAGTAAATGCAACCCTGGGTGCATCATTAACGAGCTGAAAAACCAAACAAATAAAAAAATTCCATCTGAACCAATATTCCCAAAAATTATAAAGCAAAACAAAAACCATTTTTTCCAATTTATGCACTGTTATTTTTATTATTGCAACCCAATTTCGCAGCTCTTCAAACATTTTCCACATTATGTTTTTGGGCTAGTAGTTTCCGACCCCATTTGCTCGTTTTTTTTTCAATTCTGAATTTAGGCTAGGCTTCATGGGAACTTACTGTGGGTGCAAACAGACCACATTTTGTAAACTGAATTGTGATATTTAATTCTATTTTATAATGAAAAATGAATTTAATGTGCAATTTTTTAAGTTTACTAGATGTAAGACAACTTTTAATTTTCTTTATATATTGCATGCTTTAGTTTTAATTCTGTTTAAGTTAAGTTGTAAAGGTGAAAATAGGCCTCCTGGGCAACCGAGCACATTAAAAAAAAAAATCGGTAACGCGCGTAAAAGCATAACTCACAAGTGGTGTGGAAAATGCAAGAACAAATATAAATGGAATAATTTTCGAAATTATGAAATGGTTATTGGTATTTTCCATCTCAAAGGGGATGATTAATTTGAACGTTATTTAAGCTGCCTTTACACGGTCGATTTTTGTCGTTTAACCAAAATCTACCCGTGTAAATTGCAATTCAACCGTAAAATGTAAGCGTTTTGGCTAAACGATATCTTAAGTAAATTTTCCAGTCGACAGAAATCGACCCGTGAAAAGGCAACTTCAGGAATTTTTTAATTTTCTTTTTTTTTTTTTGCTTGGGCGTCTTTTGAAGATGTGCCAAATTATATTGTCGACTTAAATACAAAACAACAATTTCTTTAAGCCATCTTGTGCAGCAATTTGTTGATCTTATCCTCACGGCTACCGAAATCACCAACCTCAACGTAGTGATTAGCCTTCTTGCGCCAGCCTAGGGTTGATGTGTTGAGCTTGAATAGCCACAGGAAGTTGGAGGCTTTCTTGAAGTCGGTTCCAACAGTAAATATTTCGTGCGCCAAATAATCTACGCACTGAATTTCGTGCGCTTTGCGAAATTTGCGTTCGATCACAAAGCTGTCAGAGATTGAGACACGTTGCTGGTTGTGCTTGACAATTCCACGTTTGTACATCAATTCACTTCACTTTTCGCACTTTTGTTGCAACTTTGTTGATACCGCGGATACGGATCACAAAAGCCAATTTGGATTTTTCAGGCCCGTAGAATTGGCCGCATTTCTTTGCCACACAGCGCAACTTCATCCCACGGCGTCCATCACCGAGTTTTCTTGTTTGATATTTCTCAGCATGCACGAAGTTTTCACGTTTACAGAGTGCAATCACAGCAGAACGCTTTAGTTTACGTTTGATCAGGGTAGCAGTTTGCTGACCTGCTTCTTGCTGAACTTCTGCTTCGACTCGGGGACAGGAGGCAGCTGCCTGGAAGATTATCTGCCCTTTCCTTGCGGTTTCTTACCGGCCGTGAGGGCAGTCATCTTAACTTGTTACTTAGCACGTTGAAAAGGCGAAAAAAAGTTCGCCAAATGTTTGGAGCACATCGTAAATGAGCCACTCGATTTATAACATTTCTATTAAACAATTTAATTAAATACTTTTTAATACATAGATATGCTGCAAGCAGGCACTTACTTTCCCAAATTCCAGCCTGCTCATAGGCATAATTTTCCAAATATGCCCGCTACTTCATTACTAATAACTCCATTTTCCAAAAGCGCCTTCTTTGTTGGCTCAACATATCCTAAAAAGACATACATTTACATTAAACAATAGAAATCGCAAAAATTAGTAAATAAAATACTCCCTTTGTTTTGTTTTGTTGTCAAATTTCTAAGAAATGTGAATTCACCACGATGCGATACAGAAAGAACAAGGACCAGGGATGTAATTTTAAGTACATCTATTATTCAGTGGCAATGCGCAGAGCGTTCGGGGCAGCAATATTAATTTGTATCAAATATAACATTAAATGGTGGTTCTAATACATTTTTTGATATTATTAACCAGTGTACATACATTATATGGTATTTATTTCAAAAATTTATGTACTATATGAACATTTTTTTCAAACATTTCTTAAGATTCTTTCAAGAGTGCTGAAAAGCAACCATGCGTGTAAGAAATTGTGTACTACCTAAAATTTCACCTCTGGAAACTTTATCCCCATAAAGGACTTCACCACAGTTTTTTTACTGGATATACTGAGCTCTATTGTTTGTTTTTGCCGCTCAAATTTCTTCTTGCAGATGGGATAGGATTTATATTTACAAAGCGCACTAACACATCAGAACTAGCAAAACATGGGTGAATAAATGAAAGAATATGGAATCAGCTTTAAGGCTTTATGAAGCATTGAGAGTCATACCTACATATGCTTACACAAAAATATATATGTACATACATATGTGTGTTTAGTAACTATGTATATATGTAAACATGCGAATACATATGTACATTTTGTTTGATTTGTTTTGTTCTTTAAAGGGACAATGAGTGGAAATGGAAGGAGAAGATAAGGCGAGCGAGATATTTTGCTTCCGCTTTGTTTGAAGACAAAGAACTTCGTAAACGACAGCACGTCGACTCTTTCCTTATTTTTCTTGCGCTGCTTTACGATAACGTTAGATCATCTTGTTGATAGTCCCTTTGCATTTTTATTTTTTACTCGCACTCGGTCAGAATTTGTAGTTCAAATAATGAATCGTTTAATTTGTAGAAAGCTAACCTGATGTTATGATACATACATACAAACATATCATTGTTTGCATTCAAAATAAAGGTAACAGAGCGTACGAACATACTCAAACCGTGCTTTTGAAGTGCGCTAACTTCATTGAATAAACAAGTGCTTCTTGAATGTGTGTTATTAATTTAACAAAACAAAAAAGGTTAAAAAATAACACTTAGAAAAAGACCAATACAAGTACGAAAGTAAATGTGAGTACGTACATATATCAAAAAAAAAAGGATAAAGGCAAAGGTAAAAATAAAAACAAAATCAAAGATGCGTAAAGATAAAGGCAAAAATGAAGGCCAAGGTAAATTTAAACACTTTACTTATATAAGGGGTGAAGTGAAGGGGAATATGTAGATGAAGATAATGATAAACATAAAAAAAGCAAAGATAAATATAAAGAAATAGAGGAGACCGATAAAAGTAAAGACGAAGATAGAAGAAGATAGATTAAAATAAAGGAAATTATAGAGAAAAGACTATAGATAGAGACACGGAAACTCAATCTAGACACTATTTTGGGATTTTAGAGATTCTCGGGACTCATCGATAAAATAATCGACATTTTATCGGTTTTGTTATGGATATTTTTATCGAAATTTTTATCGATATTATTATCAATTTTGCTGTGGATATTTTCGGAACTTATCGACATAATAATTTATTCTGTTATCGATATTTTTATCGATTTGTTAGCGGTTTTTTAATCGATGTTTGTAGCTATTTTGTTATCGATATTTTTATCGATTTTGTTATCGATATTTTTATCGATTTTGTTATCGATATTTTTCGATTTTGTTATCGATATTTTTCGATTTTGTTATCGATATTCTTCGATTTTGTTATCGATGTTTATCGATTTTGTTATGGATATTCTTGTCGATTTTGTAATGGATATTTTTAACGACTTTGTTATGGATAATTTTATCGATATTTTTATCGAGTTTCTAATAGATTTTGCTACCAATATTATTATTGATTTTGCTATCGTCATTTTTATCGAATTTTTCATCGATTTTGTTATCGATATTTTTATCAGTTTTGGTATCGGTTTTGTTATCGATAGAGTATAAAGATAAAAATGAAGATAAAGGAAAACAGAATAACAAATGTAATTAGAATGAACAGGAGTAGAGGTAGGGATCTAAATTGAAAAAAGACAGAAAATATAACCTTAAGCAAAGGCAGGTGTATGTACATATGCATATATGTATATTGGTTATGAGACAAGCTAGATATGTATGTAACGTATGTTTCAGTGATCCAGTGTGGCCCAGGCGCACTTACTTTTTTTCTTTTTACTTTCGATGCCTCGACAATAAAATAAAATAATAATTGAAAGTGCAAAAAATTTAACTTCACATTTTTTATTGAATTAAGTCATGAAAATACATGCATCTAAGTGCACACAATATAAGCAACATAAAAAATATCCTCTTTAACTTTTGCTTTCGTCATGGGTTGCTGCGTAATAAAATTAAAAGCCTGCGAACAGTGAAAAGCTCTTCAAATTTCATCACTCTTTTTTCAGCATACAAATGCATTAAGTCATTCGCACCAGTTCATTCTCCGTTCTCAATGTCATACAATTAGAATCATATGCATTGCTTTTAAATTCCCCTAACCACTTGCAGCGCTAGCAATTTTATGTGACTTTTACTTTTGCGTTAGTGGTAGAAATCCATCATAAAATTTCATGGTGCACAAGGCAAATATTTGAGAATAACTTTCGCCCTAAGTGTTAACAGAAGGGATAATATCATAAAGCAATGTTTTGTTTTGGAGGAAAAGTGGCGTGATAATGTTGGCTATGTAGTGTAAGACTTTGAGAAATGCAGTACACACAAATCCATATGTGATATTTATGTACATATAAATATATGTGTGTACTTTTGTATGTTTTTATGTGCAGAGGGTATCAAATAAAAAGAAAAGGAAAACTGTTGAAAGCAAAGTTTTATACATAAAATTGGCTTTAAATTGGCAATTAAAATTCAGAGAAGAGAAGGCATTCAAAAACAGCCAAAAGTCAGCTTTAGAATTTTAATTTTTAGGCTAATAGCCAAAATATATAGTATTTAAGTTAACTGTAAAATATTATAGCAATTGCCTCAATATGGCGGTCTCAATTTCATTTTGATTAAAATAGTTGTATCTGATATTTACATGTCCGGTGTATAGTAAAATGCAATTTTTTTCCAGAAAATAATAATATTTTCCTTTTGTCTTGTATAAGATGCAGCAAAATAGCCTTTCCTTTTAATAATTCGACATCTTTTATTGCGTCGGGCGTTAATTTTTATGAAGTGTGCTCGCTGCCGTTTTGCAGTACTCCTGTGTACCATCTCACATCACAAAAACAAAACATGAAACGTGAAACGTAAAGTAACTAACTGTACTTTAAGGTAAATTTGTTTAATTTTGCACATTTTGAATTTTTTTATTTTATTCATCTTCTTCACTAGCGCGGTTACAGCGTGAGCGACTTTGGTTTGATCCGTTATAAGTGTTTATCACTGCGTATAGATAATTAATTCTAAATTTTTAGTTTCACGACATGCTGAGATAAGTTCCGGGATGATGAAACAGAATGAAACATAACTGACGATTCATCCACCCTTACATTTTATGTTTTATTTAATTTGTTTTTGATTTGATGAAATCACAAAAAAAAAAATACTTTAAAAAAAAAAAAAAAAAAAATATGGAAAGTGCACAAAAAAATAAAAAAAGCGAAGCCCGAATTCTTAATTGGTAAAAAGTAAAAATATATAAAAAAAACTAAAAGAAAACTAAACAAATTCGTAAAAAAGTATAAAATAAAAAAAGAAAAATAAAACAGTGAAGTCTTCATTCGTAACTGGCAGAAAAATATAAATATTAAAACAAAAACAAAAAATTAGAAAATACCGAAAAAGGGAAGTGTAAATTCGTAGTGTAGCCTCCTCCGGGTGGGCTTCGGAAACTACATTTTATGTAGGCTGACTAGAAGCGTATTTTTTATGCCGGCCATATCGGATTAGCCATTTCGAATTTTTGAAATCAAACTTCAAAATCGTCATCAGTGTGTCCAAAAATCATGGAGTAACAAGCTTCAAGCAACTTTTACAATATTGTCCGCCATATTTGATCCGCCATTTTAAAAATCTAACTTCAGATTCGTAATCACCGACTCCAAAAACTTCCTGCAGCAACTTGTAAGCCATTCCGAAAGGATTTCGAAAATTTGCCACTTTTTATCATTTGCAGGCCCATAGTGCACTATTGTTTTTATAATTCAGCATCTTTTTCGAATTCTGAGCGAGGCTCACTTCTCAATGAAGGAATATACATACACCTTGTTTATACCTACGAAAAAACCGCATTAACAAAAAACAGATTTGATTCAACACATATTTCTTTCTAACGTTTATTCCTCCATCTTTATAGCGCTCTAAATAAAACCGTATTGAAAAGTAAACTAAGTCTGTTAGTTTTATTCGACATTTGTTTAATATTTGCTCACACTTCCTGTTCTCCGATTAGAAGAAAACCTACGAGGATGCAGATTTTCGAGTGAAGAAGAAAGCGGCAGTAGACGAGCATTTCGAAGAAAAAGACGGTGTACAATTTTACTCTGCGTTAAAGGACCTTTATGATAAATGTAAGAAGTACATTGAAGTAGTGGGAGGTATATAGAAAAATAAAATATTTGTACATTTCTATCAGGTATTTGAATATCTTAGGCTCAAAACTTTTCTTTCTTTCCTCGAATGTATATATCGTCATAAGAAATGCAAAAAACCGTAGCTAAAATTTCGTCTTTATGTAAATACTAGCACACCACGCGAACTTCGTCCCGCCCAAAATTAATTTTTTATTGAAACATTTGCTCCAACGTTTTCACCAACAATTCAGACGAAATACGTTAAATGTCTTACGATTGTATTTGTAGGCATTCATTAAGAATTGTCTTTGCTTTTCGAATAGATCGATCTCTAGGTTATTTACCGGAAAGATGATCGTATATGCTAGTCTAGGCAAAAAGCTACCTCGGTACCAAATTTGAAACAAATCGTACCATAAATTTGAGTGGATCTGTCCCTGGTCCACTTACCGGAAAAGGGCATACGTGCCAAATTTCCAGAAAATCGTCAGCTATTGTTTGATCAAAAAAATTACATCGACATCGACAACCATAATAGGGCCAATTATTTTATCACCTATACGTTAAGTTGAATGGAATTTGTAGAAATATGTGTCGAAATAATATTAGTTAGCATTTACCAAACCCAAAGAATTCTTCAACTAAATTAACGACTTCGCTCAATCTAGAAGAATATTACCAGCTTTAACATATATAAATAGTTCGCAAATATCTTCAAAATTTTGCAAATAAAACGGGGTATTCTCGAAGTCTTGCTTGATGCACGGATTGCACGAAATGCAAAAATACTATTCCAAATTTGCAAGAGTACAAGAGCACCCCATTGAAAAGTGGTAGCATGCATAGGTAGCAAGCAGCGAAATTCTGTATCAAATACAATAACAAGATACTGCAAAAGAAAAATGAAGTGAGCGAGATGATAGGAATGAGAGAAATATGTATGTAGCAAATTCAACAACACAACAACTATGTAGAACAGGGCCGCATTTATTTTGCTATGCTTTTTAGCAAAATATATACATGAGCGGTATTAATGAGGATAATTTTGTTGTTGTTTCATGTGCTGAAACAACAACAAAATTATCCAATCTTGCTATTTATGCTATCTATGCACCATGCTAGACAGTACGCACCGGATCGTGAATACCCCTATGGGTTTTGAGGTTGCATATTTTTCAGCGATTGGAAATGTTGTTTTCCATGTATTTTGTTGTTGTGTGTTTGCAAGTTATGCAATTCGTGCACTCCGTGCTACGTGCAACGGCTTTGTAAGATTTCGAGAATACCCCTAATATGTTTTAAATTTTTCTCACTGTAGATGGCTAGGCATGCAGATCTCATAGAGGATGTACACTACGATCTTGGGTATATTGTGTCCTCCTAACTCACCACAAATCCTCGTCCAGCCCCAAAGCCTATTTAAATGCACCATCTAAAGAAACTTGAGTGTTTTAAACGGCCTTTGAAAACATCAGATGAAAAACGTTTTAGTGAATCAAAATTTAGCTCTTAACTTAATCAAGATAAATATTTTCTAAACTAACGATGTGTATTTATGTATATATAAAAACTAACAAATATGAAAATGTATTGAAGAGTACATTTGTATGTATACTAACACTAGTATATGTATATTCTAACATCAATATATTACCATGTAAATTAGAACCCGTTAGAGAGTGTTAGTTACCGTTTCTCAAAATCTCAGTGAATTATGTAGAACAAACGGATTTACGCCCCAAAGCGCAAGCACAAAGCTTCACCAATGGAAGTAAGAATATGATGACACAATGGGATATATATATGTACATACATACGTATGCATACAAATACATACACACCCAAAATTATACATTTGCCCATGCACTTGTGTTTGTTATTCGGGTGAATGAGTAAAGCATATGTATGTATGTAGTATGTACGTTTGTGTTCATGTCTATATGCTTTCATAAATGCAAGTCTATTTTCGAAATTATCACGATTTTCTTATTCACTTCGGTGAAATGTCAAAATTACAGAATCCATCAGTAAATGAGGATAACTGATTAGTCCAACCACTTTCAATGACATGACGGAATCTGAATACCAGAGAACGGAAGGAAGGGGCGCGCCAGCTCGACAGAATAGAAGTCACCAAATGTAGCGAATATTCAATAACCCAAGAATAACAACAACAACAATTATGATAACAATTCGAAAAGCCGAAGAAGGTGAGACAGATGCCTCTTCCTGGGGTGGAGGTATGACAGCAGTCATGACAACTGAAACATAATATTACTATCCTATGTAAATATTATGGAAATGCACACGAACAAATAAACTTGCCAAGATGTATGTATTACATATTCGAATTACTTTGCAATTTTGTTGCCATACGAGTATTGAATAAGGACAAGCGCAGAACTAAGAATAAATAGTAGAGCACTGATGAAAGGTTTCAAAGAAACATAAATCTTAAAACGGTACGTCTTTGAAAATGGAATGTGTCTGGTGTCACACGTTTTGGTAGAGATAGATAAGAGAATATTGTATTGGGGAGGCAACATACTCAAATGCAAGTTCTATCCGCACTGAAAGATATACAATAGCAACAAACCTTCTGGTTAGCTGTACATATTTTTGTATGTATGTAGTTTCGTTGTAAATATGTACGTAAGCACAAGCTACATAAGAAAATTAAAGCGACTACTTGCAGGCACGCAAAAGACATAGAGTGGCAGCCAAAGAAGGAAGAAAACATACTGAGAACGAAGTGAATAACTAAAAAAGAAAAAAACAAAAAAAATACCACAACTGCTACCCGATGCGAAGATATCTAATAAATACAGCAAGGTATGTATGTACCTATGTAGGAGCTCCGGTTTCCATACCTACTGTAGATGGCTCAGCTAGTCATACGTACAATTGGTCCTACAGACGTTTACTGTACAACTGGACTCACATACAATAAGGAAGAGTAGAGCTGTCATTGCTGCTGATAGATGGACTGAATAGATAGAGGCACAGCAGCAGTAACATTTATTGACTAGGAATAGCTGATGACTCAAGTTTATTGTTTTTCCTGCATTAGTTTTTATTGTTTGCCTTTGCCTTATTACTTCAACTAGTAACTTGTTTGAGATCAGCCATATTTCTTTCAAATTTATTTGATTTATGTAGAGCAAAAATGGCAAACGAATGATGCAATTTTACAAGTAGACAGCGGTTGCCAGCTTAACTGCTTGTAATTTTACTTGGGAGCTGAAACTATAGCTGTGTTCGATGAGTGCACACTACATAGGGTAGAACAGTGCAGTGCAGGGCAGAACAACGACTCCGGCGCCACCTATAAGGCAGTATTTGTGTAGAGTTATTCCTTTTCATGTAAGTAATATGTATACATTTTAAATATTAACCTATCGGATTAATTCATCTTTCGTATTACATTGCCATCGTGTTCTGAGCTAAGTTTGAAGTTTCAAGGCCCTAGCTTATCAGGAAGTTGGGTAAAAATTGTTTGCTAAATTTGACTACACACAGGTGAAACATAATAAAAACTTATAACAGATTATGTGTGAATTTTTTTCATTTTTGTTAAAGACTGTTACAACAAAATCAAGCTACTAAAGAAGAAAATCTATGGGTAAATAAAAAAGCAATGAGCAGTCAAATGAAAATGCGCAACGATTTTTTGTATGAAATATGAGCAGGAAAGAATGGTACTCATACGCCATGTGCATTCTTTCCTGCTCATATCTCATACAAAAACATCTTTGCGCACTTTCATTTGAGCACATTATATCTCGCTGCTGCTTGATGAAAAAAAATCGTTTGCAATTATAAGAGCGTACTACAACTCTGTAGGTTCTCTAGGTAAGTCTAAATAATGCAAAATCTTAATGGCATGTGATTGATTGCAAAATATTTATGATTGTCAACAATAGCCCTCGCTTTACAGGGTTAACAACGGTTGAGTTGTGCTCTGCCTTTAGAAATTAAGTAACCGCATTATCGGCATTATTTTCGAAGAACTATCGTCCGATTAATTCGTTGGCTGAATAGTTTTTTATTGTAGGGTGGTCAGTCTTCCTTGTTAACGAAAACGTTTGGGTGAAAATTTGCCTCATTTCTATTGACGATTTTGAATAATCGCTTGGAGCAAGCGAATAACTAGCGAACTGAGCCAACACTTCCTACCTAAGTTAAAAAAAGAATTGCTTTACGGATCACGATGTACGAATTTGTCTTTTCTAAAAAACGAAGATTGGCTTACAAATCTTTTTACGATGTCCACTATAACAGATTGTGGTCCATTATCAGAGATTTAGGAAGTGACGGATCCAACAGCTTTGAACATGAATTAATGAAATAACATTTGCACGCATAAAATGTAGAAACATATTGTAAAATAAAATAAATTGCATTTACTTAGCCATGGGGCCTACTAACAAACAATTATCAAGGGAATTCAATTATTAAGAATCAAAGATGGTATACTTAATAGTTTGACACATAGAAAGCATGCACGCCTCAAGCATATGTATTTCAAATGAACTTGAAAAAAAACATACATATTTTCAATTGAAGAAACTCACATAGAAAGTACGAAGGACAAATGCTTCCTCTTTTTTTTGTTTATTACTTGCCTTTGCTCTGCAAACTAAGCCAGTAAAAGCATGGGTTCGCCAATAGATACACATGGCGTATACGTAAAGCTTGTATCTTTTTTCGGACCACGGTGAGGAGATGTGGAGATCTCCGAAATAGCAGCTGTAACTTCCACCGCTTAGACTTTGTTGCTTTTTCCATTTTTCCTGGTACAAAGCTCAAAAATACATTCAAAATAACATGACTTTTTCTACTTAAAAAGAAACACAACTTTTAAATGATTTTCTTCTTAACTTTTTAACTTTCTTTTTAAACTTTCTGTTTCCTTTTTGCAGAATTAAAAGGAATAAACGAGTTTTCTCTGCATCTCTTTTAACTATGTTAAATCTTGGAAAGAAAATATAATGCAGGTAAGACAATACAATTTATATGTATGTATGCGATGAAATAATTAGATAGAAATATAAAGTATAATATTCCTATCAGCGTACGAAAATAAACTGTATATTGTACGCTACTATTACGCTTCATTTATTACTTCAACAGTTCTGTATTGTACTGGCTGAGTTCACTTTGGCGATGGTACACTACTGTCGTTTTGTAGTTACAGACAAAACAACAAACGAAATGAGTCGTGCAGAGAAAAAGATATGTGCATACAAAAACTAAACACAAAACGGATGGCTGCAACAAATAAACAAAAAAAATTCAAAACGTTTTTTTAATTGAATTGGATATGAAAATCGACAGAAAGAAAAAAAAAATATTTCTCACGTAATTGAAACGTTTGCATACATATATATATAACGTACTCTATGGTACAACTGTCACAAACGAAAAGCAAACGTTTCTCGTTGGGGAAAATGACAGTGAATCTTATATGCTCAATAGTCTGACTCGCGAGTCATCTGTGTACGTCATTCAGAGTTATGCGTAAAGATAAAGGCAAAAATGAAGACCAAGGTAAATTTAAACACTTTACTTATATAAGGGCAAAGGTGAAGATATTATAAGCACAAAAAAAATTATAAGCACAAAGGTAAAAACCAAGGTAAATATAAAGAAAAAGGTCAGGATGAGGATACCGATAAAAGTAAAGATGGAGATAGAGGAAGAAAGATTAAAATAAAGGTAATTATAGTGAAAAGGATATAGAATCTGGGAACTATTTTGGAATTCTCGGGACATATCGATATAATAATCGATATTTTTATCGGTTTTTTTAATCTATTTTTTTATCGATTTTGTATCGAAATTTTTATCGATATTGTTATCGACTTTGCTATAGATATTTTCGGAACTTATCGATATAGTAATCGATATTTTTATAGATTTTTTTATTGATTTTGTAATCGATATATTTAGCGATTTTCTTATCGACATCTTTTTTTGTTATTGTTACTATGTTTGTTAACGATGTTGTTATCGATTTCGTTATCGATATTTTTTTTAACGAATTTGTTATCGGTATTTTTACAATTTTGTTTTCGATATTGTTGTCGATTTTGTTATCCATTATTTATCGATTTTGCTAACGATTATTTATCGTTTTTTATCGATGTTTTTATCGATTTTGTTAGCGATATTTTTATGGATTTTGTTATCGATTATTTACCGATTTTGTTATTAATTTTTGTTATTGATATTTTTATCGATTTTGTTGTCTATATTTTTATCGATTTTCTAATCGATTTTTGTTATCGATTTTGCCATCAATTATTTATCGATTTTGCTATCGATTTTGTTATCGATATTTTTATCGAGTTTCTAACCAGTTTATCAATATTATTACCGATGGTTCTGTTGTCACTATTTGTTGGATGTTACTATCGATTTTGTTGTCGATAGAGTATAAAAATAAAAATGAAGAGAAAGGAAAACAGAATAACATAAATGTAATTAGAACGAACAGAGGTAGAGGTAGGGATCTAGATAGAAAAAAGACAAAAAATATAACCTTAAACAAAAGCAGATGTATGTATGTATATATGTCTGTACGTATATTGGTTATGAGACAAAATAGATATGTAACGTAAGTTTCACTTCTCCAGTGTGGCCCAGGCGCACTTACTTTTTTTATGTCAGAAACGAGTAACCTCATCGTGATCTTAAAGTCCTAACCCTTGCAGAAGGAATCAAAAAGCATGCTGTCTCTTATAATCCAAGACTGGACCACCCTAACCCATTTATAACAGAAATGACATCCTGCCAAAACGTGTTCACCAAGTTGAAAGAGATAATCCATGCTATTAAAGTATTACCTTGTGATAACTAATACAATTGTTAAATGTAACAAATACAGATGACAATAAAAATAGGGTAAAAAAACGTATGCTTAAGTGGTCAAATATCTCAATAGTAATTATGTTATTAAATGAACTTCGTTCTTTACAAAAGGTAAAGAGGCAATGAAAGCTGTGAGTTTCGTCACAATTAAATAAAAAAATTTGCTGGACTACCACCGATCTCTGCAGTAGCTGGCTGAGCAGAACAGTCTAAACCTCAATTGGGTTCTCGGTCATAGGGATATAGAGTATAACTGTATGGCAGATGAACTTGCTGGGGGAGTACGACCAATCAGATTCTTCCGGGCGAAGAATGCATTGGTATGCACTTCGCCACTTTCAAGCTGCTTTAAGAGAATTTATCTCTACGCACGAGCCCGAGATGAATGCAAACTACGACCTGTCGATTTCTAGGCAAATCTGGCAAAGTGGGATCGAAAGAGGTCTCAAAGCTTATACTCTCTGAAGAGGAATAATATGGGTATTCATGGAAACGCGTAAATGCCTTTCCACCGCGAAAACCTCGTAAATAAACCGATTTTCCATACAAAATTAAGTAAGTTTACGAGGTTTACATTGTTAAGAGGCATTCACGCGTTTATATGAATTGCCCTAATATGTCTAAGACCAAAGCCACGCAATGAGCGGCACAAAAAACAAGTAACCTGACGCCGGGTTTTGTGTAAGCTGCAATTGCTTAACATACACTTTGCGCCGGCAAGCGGGCTGCCGTTTAACCGGAAACCGGAGCGTGTGAAATGGCAATGAAAGGCGCTGGTTCTTTACATTTGTTGTTTGCGCAACCACGTGCCATCACTTAGCGTATTCATAGCGTTTCAATTCCAAAGTTATAAACAACTCGTAAATCCACTTTGCAGAATCCAGCTTAACACAGTGTATAAACAGTTAATTTAATGGTATAAGCACCAAATCAAGTTAAGCTATTGAAATGAAGCTTCATGTAATGAAGAAGAATGTAATGAAGAAGCAGTGGGCACATATGTACATATGTATGATCATTAGGGTGGTCCAAGGACACTAAAAACGGAATTGTAATGCTCTCACCCCCTAGGATTGTTCTATATTGAAAAAAAGTATACCTCTATTTTTTTTTATTTTGAAATCAAAAAATATTTAGATGTCGCTCAAAGTTTTCCATGTATTTTTATATGGTGAAAAGACTAATTTTCGTAGAAATGGTATAGAATTTTTGAAAGTCAATATTTTTCGATCGGAAAACTCTGGTTCTCTTCAGGGGACTTTCAATAATAATACCCAATTGTTTATTTAACCATTTTTTAATACTAACGATATTTTATTGGTCCCATATCGCATTTTTCAGGGTTTTTGTGGGTTTTCGGCGGTCCTATAATTTATAGTTGCGACGAAAAAAGGGTAAAACAAGGAATTGGGTGTTATAATTGGGAATCCCCTGCAGATCAACAGAGTTTTGCGATAGAAAAATATTGATTTTTGAGAATTCTATATCATTTCTACGAAAAGTTGTTTTTCCCCCATATAAAACACATGGAGAAATTTGGGGGCTTTGAGCGACCTCTAAATATGTTTGGTTTCAAAATAAAACAAGTAAGAAAGGCTAAGTTCGGGCGGAGCCGAACATTAAATACCCGGCGCAAGTATTAAATATATGTTTTTTCACCCTTCCGAAACCTTCCGCTAGATGGTAAGCCGAGGTGTATAAATTTTGAGTAAATTAGCGTCCTTCAATTTCGAAATATTGAAGTTTCAAGCATTTCTGAAATTTACCGTTATATGAGAAGCGGCCGTTATTTCAGTCCAATTTCAATAATTTTCAACGGTTTGCTTACACGTGGCAAGTACAATATCCATACCGAGTTTGGTACAAATTGGTAGAACGGTTACCGATATACTTATATGTGATCATAAGTGGGCGGTGCCATGCCCATTTTCCAAAATTTTACCATAAACGTATTTCTTGGTAAAGAATTGTTGCAAGCATCAATTTTGAATAAATTAGCTTTAATATTTACTGATTTATCGAAGATTTTGTATTTCTCTAAATTACAGTTATATGGGATGTGGGCGTGGTTATTGTCCGATTTTAAAAAATTTCGGCTATTTTTTATGCTGTACCAAGGCCAACCAACTGTGCCAAGTTTGGAAGAAATTGGTGCAGCGGTTTCCAAGATATACACATGTAACCATAAGTGGGCGTGGCTACGCCCATTTTCCAAAAATTTATAATATTCTTATTTTTCGTCTAAAACTTATTATAAATATCAATTTTGAGTGAATACTCTCCAGTAGTTACTAAAATATCGCAGTTTTCGTATTTCTGGAAATTACCGTTATATGGGAAGTGGGCGTGGTTATTGAGCGATTTTAAAAATTTTCGGCCATTTGGTATGTTATGCGAAGGCCAACAACTGTGCCAAGTTTGGAAGAAATTGGGGCAGCGGTTACCAAGATATACACATGTAACCATAAGTGGGCGTGGCTACGCCCATTTTCCAAAAATTTATAATATTCTTATTTTTCGTCTAAAAATTATTGTAAATATCAATTTTGAGTGAATTATCTTCAGTAGTTACTAAAATATCACAGTTTTCGTATTTCTGGAAATTACCGTTATATGGGAAGTGGGCGTGGTTAAAGTCCGATTTCGCCCATTTTCAATACCAACCTACCTTGGATTAAGGGAAACCTACATACCAAATTTCGTTGAGATATCTCAATTTTTGCTCGAGTTATCGTGTACACGGACAGACGGACAGACGGACAGACGGACGGACAGACAGACATGGCTTAATCGATTTCTTTTTTCATCCTGATCATTTATGTATACATTTGTCTATATCTATCTCGATTCGTTTTGGCTGTTACAAACAACCGTTATGTGAACAAAATTAATATACCCTTGTGCACAAGTGCGCTCGGGTATAAAAATAGGGGTATTTTTTTCGGTATAGAACAACCCTAGGGGGTGAGAACATAAAAATTCCGACTTTACTTTTCCCTCACATGCATTTTTGGACCAACCTAATGTTCATACACACGAAATCCTGCTCTGTGTTATATTTATTTTGGAACTGCCATTTAAGACTTAATTTTTTTGAAACGGCTGTAGGTTAGGTTAATCTGGCCGGCGTTGAGCCGCAAATAGACCGGTAGGTCCTTAGCGTTGCCAGTTGGAGCTCGTTTTTACGCGTTAAAGTAGACATCACAAAGGATGCCATCGTTTTTTGCGAATTTGAGTAGAACTTTCAGTAAATCCCGGCACCCACTCCCGTTGCCATTTTAGAGCCGTCCTTGAAAATGTTTAGGGATGTACGACTAGGTTTCATTCCCTTGCGCCACAGTCCTCAATCGTTGTGCGAAACCTCCGTTCCCACTTAAAGGCTTAGAATGCTTATAGTAAGCAATTTCACAGTGTTTGTACGTTGAACTATGTAAGTATGTATGTAGTACAGAAAATAACAAAAAAAAGGTAATCCTTTGTCAAAGAAAGTATATAAAATGCATATGTATGTGTACAAGAATCAGTATCCAAACTAACAAACAAACTTCACTTTTTGCGACCGAATCGGGTGAGGTTTATGAATTCTATTGAAAATCTTTGCAATATGCTCGCTATGTAAGTATGTACAATAGGAAACAAACGCTGGCGGCAAATGAAAAATAAAATTTGCACAAGTGGTTCTTACTTGCAAAAATAATGCTTGTAAGTTTAAAATCCTCATCATTTCAGTCCCATTCTGTCACATTTGAACTAAACCCATTTCAAAGCGGACATAAAGGTAAATATGTTAAGATTAGTGGAATAAAAATTTGGAAGGTATATTGATCAGTGAAATGCGAAAAATTTAATATACTTCTTTGTTTTCTTTTCTTTACTTTCTGATATCGATTTAAAGTACAAAAAAAAAAAATTCATCTGAAATTTGTGAAATAGCTTGTTTTTTAGTTTTTTCATCATTGAAACAAATACTCAGAGGTAGTATATCTCAATATTTTGAAGGTGAATTATCTTCCGATACGTAAAAGTAAAACTTAATGTGCTTATTGTGGAAATGTATTAAATATCTAATATGAGTAAGCCATGTTTAGCTAATTTTGGAAATTGAAATATTGGCAAGTAACTAAAAAATCGATTCACAGCAATCGCAGATTTATTTAACCCAAATCATTTTAACCTAAACGCCAGTGGCGGATTTGCCATAAGTGCCAATAGGCCCGGATCTAGGGCAGCAAAAAAATACACCACGTTTAAACTCAATATGGCGACACTTAATCCTTAAAAGCTATACGGTTGTAAAAACACGCAGTTCTAAGGAACTTTATAATAATATTGTTTTATTACTAACGAACGACGAAATTAAGTACGTCAGAAGCCGAAAAAAAGGCCAAAGCTTTACAAATGGTTTTTTTCTACAGACTTATGCCGAATTTCCACTAGTCATTGAAATGACAAAAAATTTGTAATGATCATTTTTTTTAACGTAATGACAAAAATATTTTTAATGCTCAACTTTGCCACTACAATTTGTGCCATTTAATGCTTAGTGAAAATTCAGAAATTTTTTCAGAGGAATGTCCCCACTTTCGTGCCTAGTGCGGTATAAAAAATGAGGATCGGAATAGTGTTATAAGTTTGTTGGAATGACTTAAAGCTGAAGGGCTTCAAGCGATTTACCCAAACGTGGACATCGCCACTCGTACGTACGTATGTGTGTAAATGCAATTACAGTTAGTAACCTAGGGTTTACACCGGACAATATTGTCAAGACAATTATGTCAAAATCATGTGTTTGTTGTAATATGAATTCGCCGTGTTAACAACAAACACATCATTTTGACATAATTGTCTTGACAATATTGTCCGGTGTAAACCCTAAGTTAGACGCAAGGCATATTCAACAAGGTAGAAGTGACAATTCAGTCGAGCTCTCTCATAGCTGACTGTAATGTCAAAAAATGTAAACAAAGAAATTAACCCTTTGTTATGCATTCACCATTTCTTTGAAATGAAAGTTTTTATAAATATGAAAATACTTAAAATTTCATTAGAATCAGCTTCATTTCAGTTATTGCATTTTCATTTTAATGTAAATGTGGAAATACATACTTACACAAAATTACACACTACTTAAATGAAAAACACTCATTTATAGAACCGTTTTGACAATTTTCTTGCTTTTACTATCACAATGTTTCTGAGCATTTATTTTTTTATTCAAACACTTAATTCTAAAGTATATTAGACATTAAAAAAAAAGTTTGATTCATCTAAATTTACATCAGAACTTAACTTCAATAATTTAGCAATAAAATTTTTGCGATTCGAAATTTCCTTTCCATTAAATTTATTAAAAGTTACTTTCAGTTTCTTTATGTCAACAAGGAATTCTGGTTTAGGTTTTATCACAGCACCATTTGAAATTTGTTTATATTTATGATAGAGAATCAAAAATTGTTGACCTATTAGAACTTTTTCCGTGCTTTTTAGTGCAAAATATAATATTTTTTGTAATTTTTTTTTGCAAAAACTTTGCAATAAAAAATTTTTATTGTATTTTTATAGCAATGTATCATTTTTTATTTTTTCGAAAATGGCTTATTTTGATATCTTACTTTCTAAGCTTTTCAACCATATCGCACACGATCTTCAAAGGTGACACAACTCAAAAAATAATTACACGTTCGTCCGCATATGCGAAATACTATTTCCTAGCACATGCTAATCATATGGGAAATCAAGCCTTTACCTTGGGCGTTTTCAACAAATTATAAAAAAAAATTTCTCTAGCTTTTGCTGAAAGATAAATAAAAGCTCTGTGTACATTTTTAGCGCATAATTTCAAAAATGCCAAACCCCAGCTTCAACCTCTAATTTCATGGAAAAATGCATTGGATTTAATTTGATTTGCATTTAGGGTTATTTAATTTGCCTTGGGTCAAACTGATTTGTGTTTTATTTAATTTCATTTGCGTTTAGTTTAAATGGATTTGCCTTGAGTTGGATTTATTTGCGTGTGTATTAAACTTATTTGTGTTTGGGTTAAATAAATGTGTGAATACTGTAAATTATAATTTTTTTACTGAAAAAGCGTCCGGAATATTTTTCACCATATGTTTAATACTAGCAATCTTGCGACGTGTGCTTCGAAGTTCATTATTTCCAGCATACAGGTAGACACCGCAAGAGTTCACCAAATACTACGACCGACAGTAGCGCTATTCCCCATCATTGATGAGCCTAATGAAGTGAACTGAAATGAAATGAATGCTGCCGCCTCACAGATGGATCCTTTGTTTACTGTTACACAACTTAGTTGGGTGGTGAGTGAACAGCGAAAGGTTAAAAATGATTTAATGGCTGACTTCGTGAGTGGCCAGCTCTGTTGGTAAATTAGCCTTTCTGCTGCGATAAGTAAAGGTTAAAAGAAGACTTTTACATTTTATACTTCATTTTCTCTTTTTCAAACTTTTTTTATGATGTTTTCTGTCCGTAATTTCATTAAACGCAGACACCTTTTCAGCAAAACAAAAAGAAAAAACCAAACCAAAAACGAGCTCCCTTTAGTCTGATTTATTTGCATGGCTCTCACAAGGTGTCTGTGTTATGAATGTAGGTTAGTATCCACGTCTGCCATTGTGTTGGCAGCTTCTTTGTGCAGATAATTAGGTTTTTTTTTCTTTGCGTGCGCCACCGACAATTGAAACCACAGACAAATCAGTTTCCGATCCCGCCTGATTTCCACTTCGCTGTTGTAAGCTGACAGTTGACCTTGGAGGTTGTTGAAGCACAATCATTGTTTACAGTTAATGCGGTTGCTTACCGACGACATTGAAGACCACCAAGCGAATGGCATTAGCATTGCAACGTTGTGGCTTGTGGCTGTATGCAAATGTTTGGTTACTTGACTGACTTTGACTCCTTTGAAAACTGGACAAACACGCTGTTGGCAAATGCTAATACGGAAAATGTGGCTACGCAGGTTGCTCGTGACGCATGCCAAAATCTTGATGTTTTGGTCAAATTTAATTGGTAAGTAATAAATAGCTTTAGAGGACCCTAAAAGTGATAGTTATTTTAAAGTTTTTAACGGTCTATGTGAGTTTGTAAACTCCGATATGGAAGGTGGGAGCACAGTCTAAATTGGTAAATATCATCATGCACGATGACTGAAATGTAACTGAGGGTTTCCCTACCTTCCTTTGAAGACTTTAAGTCACCTCACCCAAATAGTGTTAATCCGAAGATGCTTAAGTTTGAGCAAGAGGGTTTATAAGAACTCCTATAAGAGGTTTTGGGCTCTGTTTGCCATTTGGCCATATTCCCATTATTTGGAGAAAAGTTATGGTAGTCTTTATCCTCAAATCGGACAGCTTCAGGCCAATCAGTCTGACATTCTTCATGCTAAAGAGGCTCGAGCGGTAGAAAAGTACATTAAATCAAAGGTTTTGGTGGACAATCCCCTAAGTACTCACTCACAGTGTACCCTATGAATCAGCTCCCACGACCTTGCTACAAACTCCGATGTGGGGTTGAAAGCAAGGAAGTGCATAATGGGACTCTTTGCTGATTCTTAGGCACTTTTGAGAGCGCTAATTTTGATTCTATGTATTCTACGGCTAGCCGAGATGGGGAGGATATAGATTTTGTGCCATACTAGCGGTGGTAGAGTATACAAGCAGGTGGGTGTCCTCTAGTTTGTCCTATTGTCCTATTGACTTCGCTCACATCCAAGTTTACGCTCCTCTAACTGGTATGTTTACATACACATATAATCCTGAATTACATTGATTAATGGTACAATTTGCAGGAAATTGCTTTAAACCTTAGAAACCCAACCATAGGCTTGTTTAAACGGAAAACGAAATCAGAAGCTATTAACTTGAGCTAAAGATAAATTGATCGCTATAGGTTTTAAATAGTTGCGGAGAACCTTTAGTAGGACTTGGTTTCTTAAACCGGCTATGGTACTTTGGATATACGTGGCTTTGGACCAGCGGTGGGCAATTACCTTCACGCGTGACGATCAGTTGTTTTGGTCTTACAAACTTGCAAGGAAGGGCAAATTGAGAGAGCAAAATTATGAACGGATGTTTCAAGTTTTTACTAGGTACATTTTTACTTGTAACCATTCGCCGGGAAGGAAGACAGCTGTTTATTGTTGGCAGCATTCTTTTGTATTGTGGCACGAAGATCGGGTTCCGAGCAGAGTTAGTTGTTTAGAAGTGGGCAGAGAAATATCCTTAGAATTTGAATTTTATACCACTAGTCTCTTTTGGCTGAAAAGAAGGTCCCACAAGGAAGCAATGGATAGATCCTAACACTTTCTAGGGAAACTCTATCAAAACTTTCTGTTTTATTTGCACTAGCAAACAATCGACCAAAAAGCCTGCCAACATATCAAGAAGAAAGCTTTCTTTACCGATAACTATTAAACTGCAAGTAAAGCTGCATATGAATGCTTGCTGTTTTGGGTATAATGACAATTCGAAATTCCTGCATTGAAAAAAGTAGGAGACTTTACGAAAGATGGCGCCGTGACAGCCAAACTGCACTTAAGACCTTGGAGACCGTTTATACCTCTTCAAGAATTGTTCAAGAAGTTGAGGCTGAACTCTGTTGCAAAATGGAACAGTGAAACTTTCGCATTCAGTCTAATGAACTCGCTTATTAATTGGCAAACAGGCATTATTTGGAGCACGAAATTAGACCCGAGTAAATTGTAGGGTCAGGCAAACCGGAAACTTATCGTTACGTCAAGTATCTCATAAATACGGCTCACGAGAACCATTGGCACAATGCTGACATCTACCAAACAACCAAGTATTTCCCAAAAACGTCAGTAATAAAAGGAGTTAGATGTGAGCCTCTCTACAATCCATGTTAACATCGACGACTCACTGTGTACATGTTGCTTGAAGGATGAGAATACAAAGCCTTTTCTCTGCAGCTTTCCGGCCTTTGTCAGACTAAGATGGCACGCTTTTGGATCGGATGTACTTCTGAACTGCAGTTGCAAAATGCGAAGAACTATTGAATGCTCATAAACACATACCTATGTAAGTGCTAAGTGAAGAGCTATTATAATGAAAAGCCCAAAGGACAAATTGAAGCCGCACATGTAAATAAGTTGAAGTTGTTCATATTAGTTAACATGTTTTGTTGCTAGTGTTGGGCTTATCGTAAATATAAAGTACTACCCTCCACATCATGCAAATGAACTTTACATTTACATTTTTATTAATTTTGCTGACCCTACAATCTCGAGTTCTGCTTCTTCTTCTTTCTACATAAATATGGTATATTGCATACATATCTACTGTACACAAATATACATATGCACACACATACATACATGTTTTTATAGCCTACAGCAAACATTAATGGGCATGGAAAGTTTCTCAAAATTAAACTTATATATTCATACATATATATCTACCTATGTACTTACATGTGTATGTACTAGGGTGGTCCAAAAATGCATGTGAAAAAGTAAAGTCGGAATTTTGATGCTATCACCCCCTACGATTCTTCTATACCGAAAAAGTGTATCGCTATCTTTTAATTTTGAAATCAAAAGATATTTAGAGGTTGCTCAAAGCGCTCAAAGTTTTCCTGTTCTTTATATGGAAAAAACAACTTTTCGTAGAAATAGTATAGAATTCTTAAAAATCAATATTTTTCGATCGGATCCCCATAATAACACCCAATTTTTTATTTAACCATTTTTTATAGTAACTATAATTTATAGGTCCGCCAAAACCCCCCAAAAACCCCAAAAAATGCCATGGGGGGCACCAATAAAAAAACGTTGGTATTAATAAATGGTTAAGTAAACAATTGATTATTACTGCTGAAAGTCTTCTGAAGAGAACCTGAGTTTTCCGATCAAAAAACATTGATTTTCAAGAATTCTTTTCGATTTCCACGAAAAGGTTTTTTTCTCCGATATAAATATGTACAAGCAAAACTTTGAGCACTTTGAGCGACCTCTAAATATCTTTGGATTTCAAAATAAAGAAATAAGGGTACACTTTTTTCGATATAGAATAATCCTAGGGGGTGAGAGCTTTAAAATGCCGACTTTACTATTTTTGGACCACCCTAGTATGCACATCTTGAATTAAAATCAAGTGGAGATACATATGTATATGTATGTGCGCACGTGCATATATGTCACACTATTTAATTTAATTATTCATTTGATTCAAATGAACAAAGAAAATAAAACTTTACCATGAAAATAATTAAAGTTAGTTTTTACTTAACACATAAAAACCAGCAAACGGCTAACAGCAACGAGTACTTTAATTAATGACTGGACTAAATAAAATATTGTAGTGCAAATTTCATGTTTTAAAATACGTTGTTCTTTAATACATACTGCATTTAGATAAGAGCAAGTTCGTGTTTATTTTTACCTTTCAATGGGTTTAAAGTCGCACATCTCTAGTAGGACGAAAACTAAAGGCCAGTATAGAGTTGCATCTGATAATAAAATACAGAAAATTAAATTTAAAAAAATTCAGAAAATCTCAACAAAAATTTTTTTTTTTTAATAAAACGCGAAAAAATCTCAAACGCACCCGCATAATCCCGTAAAAATTTGGAAAACTCAAAAAATCTTCCAAAAGTAAAATAGGAAGAATGCCGAAATTACCCGCAAAAAATACCTAAAAATCGCAAAAAATTAAGTACGAATGAAGCGTAAATCGACCGAAAAAGTCCAGAAAAGTACCAAAGTTTCCAAAAATTTGCAAAGCGTAAAACACGAAGAACTCCGAATAGTTACTAAAAAATATAGAAAGGTTTACGAAACACACACAAGCTCGCAAATCTCTAAAAGCGAAATGAAACGAGTCCCGAAAATTCACTAAAAACACTAAATTAAGAGAAAAATTCTGAAAAGTAAAACACGAAGAATCTTTGAAAAACCTACAACACTTCCGAAGAAATAACAAAATTACGAAAATATCACGAAAAATAATACAAAAGGTATTCTTAATAAACATTCGAAGAAATAAAGGACAAAAAAAGTAAGTGCGCCCAGGCCACACTGGAGAAGTGAAATTTATATATATGTATATCTAGATACATACATACATACGTCTGCTTCTGCTTAAGGTTATATTCTTTGTCTTTTTTCTATCTAGATCCCTACCTCTACCCCTGTTCGTTCTTACTGTATTTATGTTATTCTGTTTTCTTTATATTCATTATTATCTTTATGCTCTATCGATAACAAAATCGATAGTAACATCCAACAAATCATCCATAACAAACCCGATAAAAATATCGATAACAAAATCGATGACAAATTGGATAAAAATTTCGACAGCAAAATCCATAATAATATTGGTAGCAAAATCGGTTAGAAAATCGATAACAATATAAATAAAAATATCGATAACATTAATCCAATTTTTATCCAATTTTAGGTTGGTTCTGAAAGTTTAATCAAATCAAGTTAGGCAACTTCTTAAACGAAATCTGTATTTCTATTAATTATTTTTTACTTTTTTGGTTCACATTATATTAAAAACAAGTTTTTACTTTTTTAAGCTATAATTTTATTAATCGTTATCTTAATTGTGCTTGTTATTGTAGCCATAAGTATAGAATAAATCGTAATCGCAGTCGAAAGTGTAGTACTGTCAAAATGTATAATTTTATAAATTAGTAAATCAATACAAAATAAAAATGTTTACGACGGGAAAACAAAAAAGTACATACAAATATTTACATTAGTCTGTCCCAAAAACCAAAGTGTTTTTTTAAGGATAACCAACCTAACATAACATGGTATTACTATACTACTTACAGTATTAGGACATTTGATTTAGAAAATCTGCGTTTATCTTTTTTACCAGGTAGGCAGGATTTTTTCCAAAGGACCATAAATTATAATATATTTCCAAAAGTTTACAAAAATATAGGTATATGGTCATCAATTTAAAGAAGAATTCGAAACAAGATTAACTATAACTTTTGTTTTCAAATATCCTTTTGGAACATGTCAAAAATATCCTTTCAAAATATTATCCTTAAAAATTGTAAATTTTGAATGCATTTGAAGAATCTTAGTTTAATTTAAATCGTATAAATATATATAAGGATATTAAAGGATACGAATTTCAAAGGATATTTTAAAAATTTTTTATTAATAATAAACCCGAAAGATGCTGTCAGACACTAAAACACTTTATTTTGTTTTTTTAATATTACGTAAGACTTTTTAAAGGAGGAAAATAATTTGTTGCAAAAGCTTCGATTTTCGTGGAATCTACGAAAGTGCCATCACAGATTCCGAATGGCAACGAATGTAAATTCGAAATGCGTAGAGAGCCTTCATTGAATCCGTTCGTAATGAAGATTCGTACAAACGTAATGACGAGTTTATGCTGTCGGAACAAAATTAAAAATCACTCAATCTTAAAAATAATGGAAAAAGCTGCATTATTTGTAATATTAAATAATTATTATACTCCAAATTTGTTATTGTTTGATATAATTGCATATATTTGTTTAAATGTAGACGTAAAATACCAATGCTATACATATGTATGTATGTACACGCATTAATCTGCTAGGCGCTATTTAATGAATTAATATTTTCTATGAATCGAGGGAATAGTAGTTGTAACAACAATTTTTTAGGAAATAAACCTGATTACTTTAATATAATAAAAATTAATTAAAACAAAAATATTTCTCTCTTTATAAGAATAAAATGTAAACTAAAACAAGTAAAGAAGTATGTATTCCTAAAGTTTAGAAAAATTCCAAGTATGCAGTTTTGGAGCTTCTTGATTGATTTAGTTTTTTTTTTGCAGACGATGTTATTATTTTATTCCATACAAAACAAATTGTCGAACATAGTAACTTTATATGAAAGAAAATGCTTTACGCCATCAGCAAAAAAAAAATCAAAAATCAACGGTATTTTGTAGCCACTTCTAACTAGAATATGCCACTTTTTTGAATTCTAATTTTTGTACAAAGTGGGAAATTTGGATTTACATGGCTTTTGTTAGACATATAATTTTGTCTCGGGGTATAGTACACATAATACCAGATATTCCTTTTATTTTATTGGAAAACTCTTTCTTAATGTGCTGAAAAAATGCTTTTATTTTTCAATGGAAACACTGCGAAAAGATATTTTCCCACAGTAATGTATTGTTTTTTGTCCGAATAAAGATACTAGCCTTAGGTAAACTGTATGTTATTGTTGTAAAATGAATAAAAAATATAACCACAAAAAAAAAAATAATAAAATTTTAAGAGTTTTAGAAAAAAATGGTAAAAAATTAACATTCGAAAAAAAACTTTCTTAGAGCTTAATTTTGCTTTGTTTATAACACTGTATGGCAAAATTAACTATTTTTCTGGGTATTGGAACAAACTATTTTTTTTTTAAGAGATTGAGTCATAGGTAAAACAGTTTTTCGAAGTGGCTTTCGAAGTTCGAAATAGGGCCTTTGGTAAAAGATTATATTTAATTATTGCATGTAAACCTAAAAATATAGACGTAGTCCTCCTTTTGCTCTTATTTATATTACAGGTGCTATAAGGGGTCAAAGTTCAGGTCTTCGAAAAATTAAATTCATAAGTAAGGAGAAATTCGAAAATGTGGTAGTTCTTAACATACATTTTTCCAAAAATAACTAATGGAATTTAAAAGAATATTCAAGTATTTTTAATATTCAAACATTTTCAATACTGATTCGAGTTTTTTTTTTGCAATTCTAGGGAAGTTTTTCATGTATTTAATATCCATATTGTTATTCTACATTGCACTGATATCTTTACATAATTTATTTAATTAATATATTTTCAAACGAAATAATGGCAATTTTTTTTTGACCATTTCCTTAGGAGCTGGATACTGAATTGTCTTTTTTTCTTCAATATTATCTATTACTGTTCTTTTTCGAATTTTCTTTTAGCATTTTTATGAATTATTTATGTTTATTACTGTCACTGTTCTTACTGTAATTCCCCTTTTTACATTATTGTAAAAAAGTAAATAAAAAATAAGGAAAAATAAATAAATGCTTGCAACTTCAAAAGAAATTTTCTCTTAATTAAATATGTGGCCACCACTCAATGTACATACATAAAAACTCTCAAACTGATCACAGTTTGTCTATAATTTCACTAGTTTAACAAACACTGTTGGCTGTAAGCAATTCCGACATGCGCCTAAAATCATACCACCGAACCAAAATAAGTTTTTGTGTTAAGGGGAATATAAATTAGGATCAAATATAGGGGGACCAATAACAAACACTACCAGGGATGGAATTTAAATGTTGAATGAATGTTCATTTAAAACTTCTATTTTATGACAGTGCCAAAACAGGCCGAATTGTGCCAAAAGTTCCTCTTTGAATGAAAGTGCCAAAAATGGGACTATTGTACCTACTTTTCCATCACTGAACTCTACTGATGCAAAGTTTCTAATAAGCAAAAATAATAAAAAGACAGCAACAAAGCCTATGCAGACATAATAAAATGATTTAGATGTATACATATAATTGTTTGGCTTTTTTGAATTCACTCACCTTATAACTTGTGTTTACTTATAGCAATATAGTTAACAATTACACATATTTAAATCTGGTAAAACGCTTTTGATTGGGCCGGCCCGAGCCACTCGCGCACCGCATCGAAACTATGTATATCGCTACGAAAACTAACAAAAAGCACTGCACGCACGAATATTTCTCTAATTTGCTAATTAAAGCAATTAGTTCTCTCAATTTTAAAGAAAACTATACAATTATCACAATACTGAACGCAAATTTTAGAATTTTCAGGATACACACACCCGACGGAAGCAAACGCGGCACTGTTGAAATGGCGACGGAAATTTAGTGAAGCGCAGAGGTGTATTTGCATAGAGAAATATATAGCTAATATTGTGTTCACAGTGTTGGTGTAGATTGACTAGGTTAAATTCTAGGATTATGCAAGCATATTTTAACCCGCCATCTGGCAGGTGAATTTTCGCAACAAATTTCGACAGGTGGCGTGTCATAAACCCCATTGAAATAAAGCCTTTTATTCTTAAGTGTACCGTTCTTCACTAAAATGTCTTTACTATTTTTTTTTTAAATTAAGCTTTTTTAAATGGTTAGCAATAAAAATATGTTGCGCTATTTATTAAAGCCGCTTAGAAATCGCTTACAACTACAACTGAAGTTAAGGCTGTTTTTCACTGTGTCAAATTCAGTGGCAAAGTGAAAACACATTGTCAAATGGGATTAAAAAGCAGTTTATCGATTGATTTCGATCAGGATAGGTCTTTAGTCATGTATATGTGCTGATAAATCGGCTATCTGTCAGTTTTTGGCCCATAATATCATCGGTAAAGGTATAGATAAAGGAGATAAAATTGTGTCAAAATATATGGCCTATTTTTTGCGTCAAAATATGACATAGTGAAAACCAGTCTTTAGAACAGGCACTTAGAAAATTACGATGCCGGGGTTTATTTCACCCCACCTGCCAGATGCCGGGTTAACACAATTTTGATAAAATGTAAGCGCCTAACCCCTCGACTCCACCTTCTACAGACTCTGTTTAAAAAGCTGTGTAAGATAGAAATGTCGGGAGGAGACCGCAAATTTCCACTGTTAATCCATATCTGTTTCGCCGAATTTCTTACCATCGCTGTCTTTACAGCCGCTGTCATTACGTAGTTTGACAACTCAGTTTTCAATTTACCGTGCCATCTACATTGGGTATAGATCGATCTGATTGGTTTGATGCTATTTTGAAAGTGATATGTTAAGACAGCAAGTTGCCACATGATAAGACGGGACAAATTTAAAACAGAAATTGGACAGATGTTAAAACACATTCAATAGAGTATGGAGACGTGGGGTAAAGTTAAATAAATTCTGTATTTATATGGTAAAAATCAGGGTTGTTGCGAATATTATTCCGAAATAAAAGTCCTTTCCGAATAATAAAAAACCGCTTATCTAAATAAAATGAGTTTGGTACCAAATGAAAGAGGACTTAAATAGATTTAAAACTGAAATGTCTAAACGAGGAAAGCCACATATTGAAAAATATTTCAATAAACAATTTTAATTAATTACCACAGAACATTTGATATGAACCTTAAGTAAAGTAAAATATAGCTTTAAATTCATAGCAAGAAATTGGCGCTTAACCATTTGCTAGATACTGAAAATAAAATAAGGGAATTGGAGGTTTCCCGGCTTGCAGCCGTCAACTAGTCAGATTTTGGTCGAAAGCTGGTTTTCGACGGTATGGTAATGCCAAAAAAAAGGAGGGTCCGGCACAATAATAGAGACTGACGAAAGCAAATTTTGGCCGGCGCAAGTATTATTTGGGGCCACAGAACGGAAGGCCAATGGATATTTTGTGCTGTGGAGAGGAAGTTGAACAGATGTTTCCCTGTTCCACCCTGCTGGACATAATTGAAGTGTGGATTTTATCCAGTACCACGATTGTATCAGGCTTTGGAAGGTCAGTTATAATATTATACATATGTGTGCTATAGTTTTTACGAACACGAAGGACACGTGCACTTCCGGGTCAACCACTCTCTCCACTTTAAATATCCAGAGACCCAGCAGCACACCAAAAGCATCGAAAGTATTTGGAGGCATGTTAAAAGTTCAATACCGCAGTATTTTTATGGTTACCCATTTTGCATTGCATGGGACGGACTTCGAAAAAATTAATAGCGGTAGATTTTACATACAAAAAAAATGTAGACACTTTTTAAAAGCGATTTTTTAAAAGAAACAATATCAGATAGTTTTTACACATATAGGATAAATCATGGCGAATTCATAAAATATGGTGTTCTCAGAGCAGCTGGATTTTCGTCCCGGTCGTTATTAATGTCAAAATTATGTATATGTTGTAATTGTTACGAGCATTATGCATAAAACTTGTTAGTGAATTTTTTTGGTACACCTGCTATCACCTTATATGAATTCCTCTTCGGATAAATTTTATTTGTATATAAAACAACAAAACATGTATTTCAAATCAATAAAATATTCAACAAAAAATCTATATGTACATATAAGTGTTTCCGAATCACGGCATCCATGATCGAACAAAATTCGGGTCGAATCGAATTGGGCTATTGGTAGATACAAATAAAAAAAAAATTAGCAAACATTTTTTTGCTGTCACACGATTGGTAGGCACAATACAGTGAACTTTTATTGAAAAGCTTGTACAAATTGTTGGTCGTGATTGGTATAAAGAAAAATGTTTTCATGATTTTTAATGTACAAATGAGTTATCTATTTATTTATTTATCTTGCAGCAGAGTGAACTAACTAAAGTACTTATATTTCTTTAAATTGCCAAGTAAAGTTTTTCTCTTCATATGGATAGCTGTGTTCTCTCTCATCTTAACAAAAAGCTGTTTCTAAGATGGCTATGATTGACACAACTTATAACTTAATTTTAACAAGAATGAGTTTTAACCTACGACTATGACTATGGACCAGTGTATTTTTAATTTTTCAATGAGAGCTTTTATAACACATAACTAACATATTGCCATCGGATTGGCATATCTCTTCTCTAAATTCTGTATTCGTCAGCATTATTAAACTCTAAACATTTTTATTGATTTCTAAACCATCGTACAAGATTTTCAAAATGAGCTTTTATCATTTTAAAATCCTGTTTTTACAAGCATTACTTGTCGCTCCATCGAAATTTTCTTAAAATATACTACCGCTTGGCAAATCCTAATATTTAACCTAGTCAATCTACACCAACACTGTGAACACGTTATTAGCTACATATTTCTCTGTGCAAATACAACTCTGCGCATCACTGAATTTCCGACGCCATTTCAGCAGTTCCGCGATTGCTTCCGTCGAGTGGGTGTTACAATTTCTGAAAATGCTTAAGCTTGCGTTTAGTGTAATGAAAATGTTAGTTTTCTGTAAAATTAGGAAAACTAAGAATTTTAGTTAGCAAATTAAATAAATATACCTAGCGCGAGCAGTGTTTATTTTAGTTTTCGTCGCGATATAGTTGCGAAGGGGTGCCCGAGTGGCTCGGGCCGGCCCGAGCAAGTGTTTTACTTTTTACTAAATTGAAGTGTAGTTGTGCAATCTTCATATAATTTGGTGAAAATTATAAGGTGAGTGAATTGAAAAGGCCATAGAATTATGTATATGTGTATATAAATTGTTGGATTCTTATTTTTGCATGTTTAGAAAATTTGCATCGTATAGTATTGGGGGTTTTTGCTTGTCAACATTGATCCCACTATGTATCATCCTAATTTATGAACCCTTCATAAATTCCCAGTAAGGACAAAAACTTAATTCGGTTCGGTGGTATGAATTTAGGCGCATGTCGGAACTGCTTACAGCCAACAGTTTTGTAAATTTGGGTAGAAGCAGTGAGAACAGTTTGAGAGCCTGTATATTCATACTAAGGTGGCGAAATCATTATGGACATTACTTTTTTTAAGTTTTTTATTTATTTCAAATTTACTGTTTTTACAAAAATTTAGTTTATACTACAAACAGAAACAAGCATTGTACTAATTTTGCACTGAAAACAAAAAAACGTATAAATTTAAATATTTAAGAATATTAGGAAAAAAGTTCAAAACGAGAATTCCAAAATGAAAAGTGACGTTAGCGAACGGAAATAATTCATTAAAAGTAAAAATAAAAAGGCGAATTCTAAGAAGAACTGTAACATAATTGAAGTCGAAAAATTCTTACAAGGTCGAAAAAATTGTAAAAATAAAATTCCAAAAATTTTGAAAAAAAATAAATAGAATTCAGGCACTTTTTAGTATAGAAAAATTTTGTTTTGATAAAAATATACAAAATATACTTGGTACTTTGTAGGGTAACCTTCTTTAGCTAGTACGGCTGCACATCTCCTAGGTATGGACTTTCTTATGCCCAAAACACAATATCGCAGTGGAAGTTTTTAAAATCAGTTGTTATTTCCAGAGAACTTCCAGCGGTCGGCAAAAGTTTAACCGTGTCTGCTCCGCATGAGCAACCCAGTAGGAAATTAAAAAAAAAATTGTAATGCATCGGGTGTCAATAAATTTACATAAATACATATATTTAACACATATCGTCACCTGAATGCAAAAAGGCGTAACAAACATCTTCGCTGAAATGCAAAAAGTCGTAACTTATAAAAAATTTTAAATACACTTTTTGAGTTATATGATGGATTTCATCGAATTACAACTCTCCACATCGTTATATGAAAAAAATATTCAGCCTTGTCCTGATTTTCGCCCGAAAAAAAAATTCACCCGAAAACTTTTCATTCGCCCATAGTAATTATATGGAAACCAAAAGTAAAAAGTGAACCGGTACGGAAAAAATGAAACTCATGATAAGACTGATTGTTCACGACTTTTTCCATTTCAGTGAAAAGTGTCATAATCCAAAAAAAAAGCAAAAAATCGAGTTAAGTATGCAAAAATGCACGTTGCCTATTTCCTATGATGTGTAAACATTTCATAGCTGTAACGATTACCACTAGTCATAAGAACTATGTAAATATGTATTAATTTTTCCCTGGGAGTATATGTAAATTCAAAACTTTGATTCCGTTTTTCTCGAGTTTTTACTTTTTTGAGTTATGGCAATATTGAAGTAATGGAGTGATATGTACATAAATAAAAACTCAAACACAAAATTCATTTAGATTCACCCACGTCAATATTGAGATTCATGTCTACCAAAATTTTCCATATCATTGTGAAATTATAAAAAATGTTACTGAAGCTAATTTATTCAAATTTGATGTTTGCAATAATTCTTTAGCAAAAAATACGCTTATTACAAAATGTAGAAAACGGGCGTGACCCCGCCCACTTCTGACCACGTACATATGTGTATCTCGGTAACCGTTCGATCAATGTGTACCAAACTCGGTATGATTATTGTGGTTGCCACATAAAGGCAAAACGTTGAAAGTTATTGAAATTTGACTACAATTACGCCCACTTTTTTATAACGCTAATTTTACCCAAAATTGATATTAACAACAATCCGCTGAAAAGAAGTAACATTATGATGGAATTTTGGAAAATGGGCGTGATGCCGCCCACATATATCTATATAAGTTTATCTCACCGTTTTCTGATTTTAGTTTCTGTAATTCATTTTTAATCCTTTATTCTGTGACTGGCCAGATAGATGTCTCATCATTGCACTTGCACAACATTCCAGGGACCGAAAATAACAGTTATTATTTTACCTGTTAAACTTGGCCTAATATCTTTTATTCCGAAATAAAAGTTTTTTCTGGATAATAAACAAACAGCTTATCAAAAGTAAACAAATTTGGTATCATATGAAAGAGGACTGAAATAGCTTTTAAACAGAAATAACAAACGAAGGTTACCACCTCTATTTATATATTTTTTAAATCATTTAATACTAAAGAAATTCATATACCTTACCCAAGGTTTGTTCTATGGTAATTAATTAACATTTTTTATTGAAATATTTTTCAATAGGTGGCTTTGCTCGTTTAGACATTTCAGTTTTAAAGCTATTTAAGTCCTCTTTCATTTGATGCCAAACTTGTTTAATTTGGATAAGCGGTGTGTTTATTATCAGGAAACGACTTTTAGTTGGCAATAAAAAATATTTGGCCAAGTTTAACTCTTAAAAAAAAAATAACTGTCATTTTCGGTCCCTTCAATATTCGCCTTCGCAAAAGATCCGCATTGATAATTGCGAATGCGATCCGCTTTGATAATTTCGAATGCGAATGTTAAAATTAATGCGGAAGCTCTGCGGTTGCGAATGCGAATGCGAATATTCACAACAACCAGTGCCGGACCCAGGTAGCGGAAATTCCCATAGAATTCTAAAAGATATTAACATTTTTGAAAAATTCCAAAATTGTTCCACTTTTCTGAACTTTTCCAAAATTTTGTATTGATATAATAAAGATTGAGAATTTTAAATTTTTTGAAAATTTTGAAAACTTCAACGTCCAAAAATTTGTTGAATCTTAAAGAATTACGAAAATTTTTTAAATTTTCAAAAACGATGAAATATGAAAATGTTCTCAACATTCGATAACTTTTATTTTCGTTTGATCAATTTTGTATATTCGACTCTTTTACTTAGAAAAAATTTGTTAGAATTCCTACAATCTCAAAATTTTTGAAAAATAAAAAATTTCTAGAAATCTAGTATTCATCATTATATTGAATTATTGGGATTTACTAAAATTTCTCAAATTCACAAAGTTTAGAAAATTTTGGAATTCCACTCAAGTTATTAAAAAGGGGAAGCTTCAAGAAATTAAAAACTATCAAAACTCTAAAAATTTTAAATTGCGGTGATTTTTAAATTTATATACACGATATATGTTGTGCAATTTCCGTTGAATTTGTCTATTTACTCCCAACCAACCAAGCACTGCTAAAGAAGTTTTACTGCAAAAAAAAGAAAACAATTATAATTACATTGAGTAAAAGATGACTATGAATGATTAAAGAAGCTAACATTCCATTTTTTTTTAAATTTTTATTGGTATACTCGAAATTCATTTTAATATAATTATAAGGAATACTGTGTAAAAATCTTCCACGCCAATATTTACTTTCAAATAATATAACTTTTAAATTAAGGCGAGCGAGTAAACGTGTTTGAATACAGCGTGTGGTGCTACGGGGCGTATACGTTTCATACGCTATCACGGGTATATGAGCATGAGTGACACGTTTTTGTCGAAAAATGTAATAACTCGTGAGATTTGCTCATATCCGTACATACACATTTTTATCTCTGTATCTATCTCGATTCCTTTAGGCTGTTACACGCAACCGTTATCCTGACAAATTTAATAAATATACCCTTGTGCACAAGTGCAGAAAGTATATGCTGGGGAACAGCTTAATCTTAATCATTTGCTTTTGAATTGCAATATGTTCTTTGGCTTAAAAAATTTGCAACTTTTCCAATTACTTATTATGAATTCTTTGGCAATTTTCTCATTGAATTTCCACATGCTAATTTATAAAGCGATCGATAATGCAAAAAGCCGCAAAGGCGAGAGGAAAGTAATAAAAATGAATAAATAACTTTCAAATGAAGAAAGCAGAGACACAGAAGACACTTACATACATATATACTACATGTGTACATATGTACGTATGTACGTTAGGGTGGTCCAAAAAAATGCATGTGAGAAAAGGAAAGGCGGATGTTTAATGCTCTTACACCCGAGGATTCAGTGGCGTAGCCAGGATTTCGCGAAGGGGGAGGATGAAAAAAAACATCAGCGATAGCTTAAAGGTGAGATCCTCGATAGCTAGAGGCGTCGCCTGTGTGTAATTTTTCATATATACAGTGGTGGATAAATAAATAGGGACACGGCATTTTAACAAATTTTTCCTATTTGTCTTTTGTCTTTTGTTTATTTAATATTTATTATTTTTTATAAAAGTATAGCCCATTATCTAACAAAAAACATATATAAATATATTTAAAATTTTGTGCAAAAAATATAAAAAATCTGCAAACTTGCAACTAAATTTTAAACTTTTTAATCACATTATTTAGAATTTTTTTTGAGTATGCAGCTTTTTAGCCCGTTATATTTTAGTGTAAGATTTAAGTTGCTAAAAAATCGCGTTGATTTTTGGCATAAAAAGTATATGCGACAATTTTTTTTTTTTTGTATGGAACGAAGTGCGTAATGCATAGAGAATAAAAATTTTCAAAAATCAACGCGATTTTCACGAACTTAAAACTTGCAATTTATTGTACTAAAATTGAATGGGCTATAAAACTGCGCACTCCAAACAATTCTTTAAATTCTGATTAAAAAGAGGAAAATTTAGAAGCAATTTTGGAGAATTTTTATAATTTTTGCACAAAGTTGGAAATATAAATTTATATGGTTTTTGTTAGATTATAAAAAATAATAAATATTAAATAAACAAAAGAAAATAGAAAAAATTTGTTAAAATGTCGTGTCCCTATTTATTTTTCCACCACTGTATATGAGCCATTCTTACCGTTATATATTTCTTGTCTATGTATGAAGAGCAATCGGTTTTATAAAGAGTTTGTAAGACTCTACTCGTAGACTGTACCCTTATAAGGGTTTTATAATGATCTTCATAAAGAACATATATTACAAAATAGGTTTATAGGGCTCTGCGTGTATACATATTTTTATAGGACTCTTTTTTTATCCTGTTTTCTTTTCTATTTCACGATTAGAAAAAATCTTCTACAAATTTAAGCTTTTAGATCTCTATAGGTTTTCTTCATTCAGAATCAGCAACAAGCAAATCAAATGGAATCTATTCCCATAATTCCCCCCTTTGGCTACGCCACTGTCAGGATTGTTCTATACCGAAAAATATACCCTTGTTTGGAATCAAAACATATTAAGACGTCGCACAGTGCTTCCCTTCCATATAAAATGTGAGCAAAAATTGAATTATAGGCGGATTGAAGTGAAAATTTTTTCCTTAGAGAACTTGAGGACGCTGAATTGAAAAATGCAATTTTTTGATAACTTTCATACTTAGAAAATTTAGTTCCAATTATTTAATAAGTGAAATTAATTAGATATCACAAAAGGAGCATCAATCGAAACGGCTTTGGAAACACTTTACTTTTAAACTACACGTAGATGGGTTGCCACCTCTTGAAAATTCAATTTATAATAAAAAAATCCAGTAGTATAAAAGGAATGTAATCCAAACAAGTCACTAATTGGCAATGTGTGAATTTACATATTGTAATAAAACAACAAATGCGATATCGTAAACTTTTCAGTTGACACAAATATTATTTTAATTTAATTGAATTTGACCTTACAAATAGGTGGCAACTCTCTTCGAAATATATATAAGCTGAAACCTTCTTAAACCTCTTTCGTCTGACTCCCATATGGTGGTACCTATGTATTTAAATTACCTAATTCGCTTAATTGAAATGAAATTAGGGTTTTTAAACAGGTGGCAACCCTACCACATGTACTTAAAAAATTAACCCTTGTCATATCCATTTCGATTAATACCTATCTTTTAATATTTCATTTAACTTATTAAATAATTTGAATTTAAATTTTTTAACAGGTGGCAAGTCTTACAGCCAGGTTCACCAGATTCATTTAACCGAAAATTAATTTGATTTTGGAATTTTTGATTTCACCAATCCCATTTAATTTGATTTTAATTTTGATTTAACAGCCAGTTTTACCAAATTATTTAAGTGAAAATTACTTTAATTTTCGAATTTTTGGTTTCACCAATCAATTTTAATTTTGATTTAAGTGACCTATGCTCGTTTAATCACCTGATCATTGTGTATCTTCTACTTACTTGTATACCAGCCCTGCTTTTACAACACAGCGTGCCAAAGTTTTCAAAAGCTCTCAGTACAAATGAAAGCTTTCGCTGGTCAAGTCTGTTTTACAACCACTTTTTACTCAGTTAAATAAAGAGCTTATTGAAACTGAAAATAATTTAAATGAGAATTAAATAAAAAATTAAATTAAAGTTAATTTCCACTTAAATGAGTTTGGTGAAACTGGCTGGTAGACTCTATTTTACATCTACAGGTCAAGCAATCTGACGCCTCGTTTTTTAAAATCGTACGGATCGTGCAGATTCTTTGAATTAAACAAAAAGTGTTATAAAGATTACTTGTGTAAAATCAAACGACGTATAATATATAACCCCAAATCATTTTATGATTTCGTAAACTCCAAGCGAAATGTACGTGGGTTTCCTTCCGCCATGAAGTATCAAAATACCGTCTCTGGTGATAATCAAACAATTTCTAGCATGTTCTCTCAGTTTTTTAAATCCAATTATTCCACTAACTCCCAAGCATACTTTGACTATCCTTTTAAACTAAGCCCAATTAACTCAATACATAACCCTATAATATCTCCCGATGATGTTTTAGTTTACCTGAAGTCCTTAAAGCAGTCTTTTAGTTATGGTCCTGACCAGATCCCCACTTGTTTTCTTAGAAATTGTGCTGATTATCTCTATGAGCCGTTAACAGCCTTATTTAATTTACCTCTTAAAGAGGGCGTTTTTCCAACTGTATGGAAGGAATCGTTCATAACCCCCTTACATAAAAGCGGTAGCAGGTCTTCAGTGGAGAACTACCGGGGCATAGCTAAGCTTTCTGCAATTCCTAAATTATTTGAAGCAATTATAACAAATCGGTTGACGCATTCTATCACTTCAAGCATTTCATACAGTCAACATGGATTTTGCAAGGGCAAATCAACTTCTACAAATTTACTTGAATTAACATTCTATATCTCAAAAGCATTTAGTGAGAGCAAAACTGTTGATGTTATAAATACTGATTTCAGTAAAGCATTTGACAAAGTGCGCCACTCGTTGCTCATCTATAAACTTGATCTTCTTGGTCTTCCACCTAATTTTCTACGTTGGATCTCTTCATACCTCTATGATAGATCACAAAGGGTATTGTTTAAAAATACTATCTCTGACGTCATTGATGTTACTTCAGGAGTCCCTCAGGGTAGCCACCTAGGCCCGATTCTGTTCTTGCTTTTTATAAACGATATTTCTACAGATATAAAATTCTCCAAAATTTTAATGTATGCAGATGATGTAAAACTTTATAAATCGTACGCTTCAATTAAAGAAAGGTCTTTGCTACAATCAGACTTAAACAGCATGGCTTACTGGTGTAAAGTAAATCTTATGCCTCTAAATCTTAAGAAATGTAAAGTAATGTGCTTCTCGCGAAGAGCTGTTCTGCCAGTTTCTTATATAATAGGTAACCATAACCTGGAACAGGTAAACAATTTTGTGGACCTTGGTATCACAATGGATCCTAAGCTTAATTTTAATCTTCACATTAATGTGACAGTCAACAAGGCTAAAGGTGAACTTGCATTTGTGAAACGATGGTCAAAAGAATTTAGTGACTGTTATATCACTAAAACCCTGTTTACAACATTAGTTAGGCCGATTCTGGAATACGGTTCGGTGGTTTGGAATCCAAGGTATCAAATTTACTTAGACAAGATAGAATCAATTCAAGAACAATTCCTACTTTTTGCTTTAAGAAATTTCCGATGGGATTCTCAATATAGTCTTCCACCTTATACGAGTCGCTTAAAACTTATTAACCTTCCTACACTTGCCAGTCGCAGGGAAATGCTTGGTATAATTTTTATGGTTATATTACTGACAGGCTCAATTTCGAGTCCGTCTCTTCTGGCTGATGTTAGCTTTAATGTTCCCTCACGCGTATCAAGACACTTTTGTCCCATATTTCTGAAAGCTTGTAAAACCAATTTTGAATTGCACGACCCACTCCGTTGCTTATGCCAGGATTTTAACTCTCACTCCAGCACGTTTGATATATCAGATCCGCTTTTCAGCATTAAGAAAGCGATACTCTCCTCTCTCAATAGTTCTGTAGCTGAACAGTTTTAGATCTCGACACTTAACAACCTCCGGCCTATCGTGACTCGGCACAAAAATTTAAAATATTGGTTCCGTACGTCATGCGGACTGCGCCCCTCGTGCGGATGGGCGGGAATGGAGGGTAAAAACCGTTGGGATTATTATTATTATTATTATTATTTGATGGCACTGACAAGAAATGAAAAAATTGTTTTATGCGTTAGCAAAAAAAGCATTATTTCAAAAAGTGCAAAAAACTAGTAGGTTTTTATTTACTCTTTCGAAAGTTAAGAAACTGTTATTAAATAAAGTAATAAAAAAATATTTTTACATACATATTAAAAATGTCAATTTTTGAAATTTTTATTAAAAAAAGGGTTTTTCGGAATACCGTAAAGGTACCCTGTGTTTGGTTATATTCCAAAATTTGTTTTCTTATATATCTGGAAAAAAAAACCGTCCAACCAACATTATTTCAAATTATCAATTACTTCAAAGAAATGGTGCAGAGCCCTTGAAAATCAATATTTTTCAATCATCAAATTCTGTTTCTCTTCAGGAGACTTCGAAAAATATCATCCATTTGTTTATTTAAACTCGTTTAATATTAACGATTTTTTATGGGTCACCCGTAGCAGTTTTTGGGGTTTTTGGGCGACCCATACAAAATAGTAAGTATTAATAAATTGTTAAGTAATCAATTGGGCATTATACTCTGAAAACAAATGAGGAGAAAAAGAGTTTGCTGGTTGAAAAATATAGGTTTTTAAGGATTCTTTACCATTTCTACGAACAAAATGTTTTCCAGCTTTAAGCGCTTTGAGCGGCCTCTAGAAATTGTTTATTAAAAAAAGGGGGTATATTTTTTCGATGAAGAACAATCATAAAAGGTGGAAGCATTAAAATTCAAACGTTACTTTCTTTGAGTCACCCTAATATACATACACACATACACAAATGGCGCCATATTTAACACAGCGTAAACAACAACAATCGCACACTGGTAATTTGAGCTTTTCAGTTGTCTGGCATTTCGCGCAGCTTCCGTTCGCCTGGTTGACGGCATATCGCGTTGTCAATTTGTGCTATACTTATACATCCATGCATATGTATGTACCCTGCAGCAATTCAGACTCACCCTAGGTTAGCCCACAGATAGTCCCTATTGTTACCAGCACTAGTCGCTCATAATTCCCCTGCCAATGGTTTCAATTGCCATTTTTAGCATTGGCGTGTCATTGGAAATGGACCGGTTCACTCAACAGCGACCGTAAGATAGTCCTGGACTAATCCAACTTTGGAGATTTTTTTCGTTGGAATACGATTGCGTTCTGCACTTCACAGATGCTTTTTCATATTTCGGAAACACAAAAATAAAAAATATTATTTATCATTTTATAACCCATGTTGCCTCTGACGGCATTTGAACCCGGAACCTCCTATAAGCTAACAAATAGTGGCAAGCATCTCTGCGCACTGAGCTGCAGCCACGCATGTAAATGTGTGCTCAAAGGTTCACTTTGAATCAAGGCCAGACCAAGCGATTATGGCATTTACAGAGTGGTGTTCTTTAATTTTTTTTTATTGAATCGCAAGACAACACCACTCTGTTACTGCCAAACTGTACTTTTCGTATATCACTAGACCGATTCATTGAGGACTGGTCGGAAGCTGACATTTTCGATGCAAGCCAATATTCAATTCTGACCAGACAAATTCTAACCATTGAAGTACTGGTACTTTACGGAAAATTAGCCGCCTTATTGCTGCAGGGTATATACCATCCATCAATGATGATTTAGCTGTACGTGCTACTTATGCACTTTTACTGCTTGTCTTTTGCCACTTGCGGCATTTCTTTTTGTTGCTATCCTTTGTATGTAGTTGTTGTTGGTTGTGTCATTGCAACTGTGTTGTATTGAGGTGATTTGTGTGTTGTTGCCTATTTTACTTATGTTGACAGCATGCTAACCCAGTTTTCTCACCAAACCAACAACAATTTGTCGTTGTCTCAAGCAATTTTCGCTGTTATTTTGTTTCTCTTTTTTGAAAGAAGCAACGAGCAAGAAAATACTTCAGCAGGACATCGGCAGGCAAGTGTCGGTGCGGTGGCGTGAGAATAAATGCAGAAAATTGCTGGCAAAAGTGCTACACGCTCTATTAACTGCTGACATGGCTGCTGCTTCGGCGAAGGCATTTAACAATGAAATACTACAACCAACTGTACCCTAAACGGTACTTAAGTGAAGCCTTAAATTACGAAAACGTAAAAATAACGCTGTAAGAGATTTTCAGATTTCTTACAACAGACGGATAAAAAGGTGTCTATGGCTTCATTAAATGCCACATCTTTAAGCTCTTGTCTGTCTATTAAACTTATCAATAATCTGCAAATTTGTCTCACTAATCCATATTTTTCGCCACTTTGCTTGCTCTGAAAATTGCTGGGCTTTCGTTCATTTGGTTTAGCTTTTTATGCCCAACTAGCAAATAACCGGCAATAGGCAATTCTGCTTTCGAGTGGAACCTAACCTTACCTACAGAGTGGTTGAAAAATTTAATAAAAAAAAATCAAGTTCTCTACATACAAATTTCTTTTTAACGCTGTATTTTATTAAAAGCTGTAACTAATTGTTTTAAGAGGAGATCCGTGAGCAATCTACCGACTTTCAAAACCAAACTGGATTTTGAACAAAAGTGAGCTAGGACCTTTCTATATTAAGGTAAATATATATAAATAGGAATGTTTTTCTGTTTATCCTACAAAAGATTTTTGGTCACAAGGGTAAAATGCTTACTAAGTTACAACTAAACCGGTCAATAAATACAAATTTGCTAAATATCTTGGATCTAGCGTCACCTAGGGTGTATTTTTTGCAAAAGTATTTCTTATTTTATAAATAGCTCGACTACAGCGCCACCTAGGGAGTTCTTATAATGAGACCAGTTATACAAGGAAAATCCTCCGAAAACTGACTGAACCGATTTGGCTCATTCTTGTTTGTTATATTTCTAGTAATAATGAACAGGTTTACGTCGAAAAATTACTCGCGCGATTTGGTTGATATTCGAATTAATTTTTGGCAGTGAGAAAAGAAATGCTTTTGCAAACATTTATCCGGAAGGTGACGCCGGCGTCCATCCGATTTCGCATATATTTGCAAGATATGTATATTGGTAATGGAAAGAAAAATAATTTTGTGACTGTTAGACTTGGCTATTATATAAAGAATATTTGAAAGGTAGGGAAATATGTTTGAAACAAATACGCTCACTAGATACCACTAGATTCGTGTACTGACAGTCACCGACATACGATAAAAGTAAGTCAAATTGTCTGAGCTATTTTTAAGTAGTATCTAATGAAAAAACATAACCCTATAAATATTTTGGCGAACGTTCGAAAAAGATCTTTGATATCCAGTATGCATATCGAACTGAGAAAGAACTCATAACCAGCCTAAATTTTCCAAAAACTTAAAACCATAGTAACAAGAGAGAAAGTGAAATCCAGCTTATTCTCGACGGGAAATATAAGAAAATCACTCTCTATCATAAAAATTTCAACTCGATAATGGGCTGGATTTCGAGTTAATAACGAAGAGAAAATACATTGGATGCGGAAGGTTCCGGTTTGCTGGAGAAAGGCCTAGTTCTCGAATCGAATACTAATCTATTCCACATTAGTTATCGAAGGTGAGACTCGAAAAAGATTGGTTCTCCAATATTTTTCGACTTGTTAACCAAGCCCAATGTTTATTGGGAAGTATGGCGGTACGAATTATGTATGTATAACTTGCACGATGTATACAGAATATTAATACGAAAGATCATGAGATCATGAGATTTGACCGCGCCAGACTTTCTCGAAAGTGTACGCCAATAAGGCGCAATCAAACCAACAGAACATTAATCGTAAACTGTAATATATGTATATTTAATAAATAAATTCATTGGGTATAAAAAATAAACAATTTTCTGGAGCCCCATGCTTTTATGAGATGATATAATTATTCGATGTGACGCCCACTTAATGAGCCTCATAATCCGCTTTTGGCACTGTCAGCGACTAACTGGTTTTTATTATTCTGAGAAGCGTTTAACATCCATACATATATAAATAACAAACACTGCTTATGTATTCCTTCTTGGTTGGCCATTTCTTTTATATTTTTTCATTCAATCTGAATTCAATGCTTTCCGTCACGCCTGCTCAATGTCATTAATATTTTGGGCTCGATTATGTGTAAGCAAAAGCACACAAAAATGACAATGATGAAACATAATGAAATGAATGAGAAGAGTGTGAGATAAAAAATTTTAATATATGTACATATAACGATCAATATTAGTATGTTTATTTATAATGGCGACAATGTCAGCGAGAATGAGTTGCCAAAAATGTAAGTAGAGAATTTAGGAAAAATGCCAAATCCTAAAAGTATAATGAGTCCCCTTTTCGAATAAATAAAGTTCCCGACGGTCATTAATTTTCAAAATTTAGCCCTTAACAGCAGTGTGCATATGCTTACATAAATAAATAAAGATGTATGATTGTATAAAAATGTTGGAAAATTGTTTCTGTACCACCTACAATGTGTTCCTCTAAATCCGATATATGATCCGGTACTTGTACGTGGTTTCGTATATTAAGTAGTATGCAATTTTATAATGCGCCTCTAGACGTATTGACCTCTTTAAAGGTTAATATACAAAACAAGAATATATAAAAAGACTTTTACTATGTATAGAAGATACTTAAATAAAATGATTCCTATTTTGGCCTCTTTGTTGGTTATTTACGAGGCATTCAAGCTCCTAGTTCTAGCCTTTAAATCTGTAGTAACATTTTAAGCCACTTGCGTTAAGAACTTTACTTTCCCATTCTAGGGTTAATCTATTTTTAATATACATAAACTCATTAATTAACAGACCTTATTGCTTGAAATTGATAAAAGTTGTTTTACCAAATATGATGATAACATTTTTAGAAATGCGTAAAAAGTTACCTGCCCATTTGTTCGGTTATTGCTTCGTTATGGAAAAAATAGTTACCTTGTGTGATTTTATAAAGCAGTATGCACTAGAATTTTGCATAAAAAAATTAATATTTTAGTTAAATAGTGACCTATTTCAAAATAAAAAAAATACGACCCTCTTTTTCATTTTCTATAATTTTAAATACCGTTTTACGTGTCTTGCATTATCCTGTTGCAAAAACGGACGCTTATGCAACCTTCCAGGAGGTTTTTTTGACGAGTGCCTGTTGCAAGAGTCCGCTGAATAATTTCGGACATTTTCACACCATATTTCGACATAAAGAAAATTATTGCTTTTTGAGATTTTGCTGCGTTTGGCGTCTACCAACACCTAAATCGGACTATACAGTATTGCACTAGATAGTTGCACAAACATGTCAAGACTTGACTATCAGCAATAACATTGTCTATAAGTTCTGCATAATTTAATTATAGCACAATTCCCGGATCTTTGGAAAAATCCCATGTACATACTACCCAGACCACAATCAGTTCGTACGCCTGAATACTATTTAATATTTGCACTTGAAACTTGTATATACATACATATATTAATAAAGCAAAGGTTTTGATACAAAGTTTGTTAATTTCCCAAATATTGAAATGTAGTTTCTTAGAATCAACAGCAAAAGAACAAAATTACGAAAACAGCAACGTAAATAACGAGATCTTTCAACTCCCTTATAAAATGCATTCGTAGCATCTTAAAAAAATCTTTCATCCTACTGAATTGAAATGCATTTTAAAAGAGTGTTGAAAGATTTTGCTATTTATGTTGTTGTTTACGAACTTTCTTGTTTTTGCTGTTGATTCTAAGAAATCACATTAAAAGCTTTGGGAAATTAACAAACTTTGTATCAACAACTTTGATTTATTAATATATGTTTGTATGAATATAAAAGCTTCAAGTACAAATATTAAAAAGTGATTGTGGTCTGGGTAGTACATATGTATATGGTAACAAAGTTGCCAGCAGATTTACATACCCTGCTCTTATCGAACTATAATCTCACTGAATATTTGTTGTCAATGAAAACGACCTCACCGACAGGGATATGTAGTTCTTCTATAAATTTACTCGTGACATATGGGAAGGGTGCAACGTAGGATTTGGTTTTTATGTATCGATAGCGATCTGAACCAAATTTGAAACATAAGACATAGCAGACCCACTTTAAAGTGGACTAATTTGAAAATTTTTCAAATAATGTAGATACTAAAAATGTTCACAGACCATGTTGTTGGAAAAATATAAGGTAAATTCCCCCTTGCCCATAACGGGTAATTTTCAGTTGTATCATCTTTGAAGTGGGTGTGTGATATATGTATTAGCCGTAATTGATGACAAGGATTTGTTTAAATTAAATTCAAATCTTATTTATTAGGCCAAAAAATATTGAACTTTCAAGAATGTTTCTTTCTAGCTAGTTAGCATATGGTTGCCACACATATAAAAATCATTGCCTTCATCTTGGCTTGCACTGTGATAACATTCGCACAAATGTATTTATTTACTACTACGCTCTTTTTATTCTCTAGCTCCAGCTTTTGAGCCAAATGGCTAATCAAGATATCACTGAAGAGATGCTCATCAAGTGTAGATAGGCTAAGCAATAGCAGAAGGTTATTTGAATAAAACAATGCCGTTTGATGAACTTTCGAATGCCATAGTAACTGACGACTAATTTCGAGTGTGTTTTTATGCCATAGTTCTTTTAATAAAGAACTTCACTCTCTGTAAATAAGTTCTATATAATATTGCAGAAACATGCGATAACTCAAAACGTTTCATTAAACTTTTACTATATCATACATAAGGCTTAGGAGAACCACACAAAATTATCAATGTATCGCTTGAAAGCCATTATTTTCTTTACTGATCTATCAACAATGCAATAGCAATAGCTGGCAGAATTTTTATCGATATGCCTGCAAGCGGTAAAGTACATATAGTGCCATCTATCCGCCAAGACGCGGATAAGCATTTTCTCAGATACCATGCGGCAATTTAGGCACTCCTTTATTCTTCCATTAGGGAAATATTTGCTTGCCACAGTTTATATCGTGTCCTTCGTCGTATTAGAGTTATAAAAAAAAAAAATAGTTTTCAGATAAATCGTCTAGTCTTTCGAGAAAATCACTTAACCGATCAACCGTTCGAAAATATTGAATGCCAAATGGTGGGCTTACACAAAAAAAAAAAACAAAAAAAATACGCCCCCATAGTTAAATATGTATTTGCATAAAAAAAATCCCTTGGGGCCATCTATCGTTCCTATTCACTATTAAACCACTTAAAGTTTACGCCTTTTGGAAGTACATATGTCATTACTTAAATAGTTTTATTTTATCTTTATAGTAGATAAACATAATGATGGACATAAATTAAAAAAAATTACCCTAAGAATCTTTATTAGCGACTAAAGTTAACACTTTTATTAAGGACTAAAGTACACCACAATTTCCGTCTCACTCCTTGCATTACAACAAAAAAAAAAAGTTAAGCTAAGGATAGCTGCTACATACATATGTACATACGTATATTGTAAGTGAGCGTGCTAAAGCAAGAGAAATTATAGCTCATAAAGCAAAATAAAGTGGAAAGGCTAAGAAAACTTTGTTCGCGGAAGTGTGGAAAAAGAAAACACCAAAAGCAGCAACAAAACGCTCACTGACGTGTTGTGAATCCTTAATTACTGCTTGCACACCCTGGCATGTACGCATAAGTAAATGTTTATATATATATATATACATATGTACGTATAAGAATTGTGTGCTTCCTCGAAGTGCCCTCCAGCTTAGGTTTTGTTAGTTTTTCTTTTATGTCCTTAAGTATTGCTATTTGTTCCTGCGGCGTCCGCTATTACCGACCATTACCGTCTGCCGCCGCCAACAGCATCCAAACTCATTTGCGCTAGCCTCTACCCGACGCGCTCTCACATTTCGTTCTACGCCCTTCGTGCTTTGGGCTTTCACTTGTCCTTTATTTAATAGCTATACACAAGTTTGTAGTCTTCCTTCTATCTTTTTTTCGTTTTCTTTTTTCTTTTTTTCCTTTTAAGCGCACGTGTTTATCAAGCATTATTTTTCATTTGCTTTCACCACTTCCTGACCAAAAAGTGGGTCAGCAAATGTTGACTCATTCATATGCTTCCTTTAACATCCTGCAACGCTGTGCTCACTTTCCCTCACTTTCTCTTGCACAATGCGTTTGCACTGTTGCAATCAGGCCTGGCGTTGGCCAACTATTGCCGTAGTGCTCCTTTTATTAGCCGTGTCTTATTAAGGCAATTTGCAGTTGACTTTTATTGCGGGGTGAGGGTGGGGTGAACTCTTTGAAATTTTAGTTGGTACTTGTAGCTGGAACTAATTCGTTGAACGCACAGCAGCAATTATTTTGAAAGCGTTATCGTTTCTAGCGTGCCCTTTGCTCTGCTTGGGATGCAATTTAGCAGCATGCCTGAGGTTGATGGCCGCGCAGCTGCATTCCTTTTAATTAATTGTTCTAATGCCTTTCCTATTCAATTAAAGTCTCAATTGTGTAGCGCGGAATTTGTGAGGAATATTTCCATTTAAAATTTAGTCAAGGTAATTCGGATGTAACTAAAGGTTTACTTGTTATGAGGAACTGCTTTATTAATCATAATACGAGCCTGGTGGATCAAAAACCCATTTATGGGTGTTCGCCTTCTCATAACACTGTAGGGAAAATCGCAAGTCTTGAAATTACACAAGAAACGCCCGAAAACGAAAAATCATTTGGTCATCATTTCAGATTCACAATCATCAAATATTAACTGCTCGCCTGGACGTTTTATTTTTTTAAATACGATTTTCATTACGAAAAATTTTATTTTGCGAAGGTTATTGTTTAATTAAAACAGGGAATGAAGTACATTAAATTACGGAGGAGCCACGAAATCCCGAAAAAAACCCATCTTTTCCTTTCATCTTTTGCTTTTTGCTATTTTGCTAAAGAAATATGGTAATTTTCCGTTTATGGTTTATGTAAATGTCTTAAGCAATGAAGTTGGTGTTTATGTAAATTCATGCAACATATGTATATTCATAAGTTATGGCCATGTATTACATTTTCTTTAATCATCAGTTACCTAATAAATATTTGTGAATTCCTCATACAATTTGTTTTGAATTTTAATTTGCGAAATAATATCGAATATAAAATCCTCAGAAAATGGGGATTTTGGGTTTGGGGATTTTCGATTTTTGGGATTTGATGATCTGTTACGGATTTTGATTTTGGGACTTTAATTTGGGGATTTTAATTTGGGGATATTGTGGTAGGCCCTAAATTACAATATAAATTTAATTTCTTAAATATTCTATGATGACAATTGACTTCTTAAATCAGATGGAACGACTCATGCCATTGATCTTATAACTTTCCGAAGTTTCCCAAAGCTTCCGATAAATACATTCAAATGCCTGATTCTAGAAAAGACCCAAGCCATAATTATTTCCAAGAAACTCCAAACTTCGTTGAGTGTGTTCTTTGATTTCTTGTATTTCCAGAGTTTCTGATATATTTGTGGCTAACAAGGCGTTTTTAAACTTTTTAATATATTGGACGCCGCAGTCATGTTTAGTGGTAAACAGTGCGCGCTACCATTCCATAGCGTCTGGGTTCCAGCCCAGTTTTTAAGTTTTTTTTTTTTTTTTTTTTGATCGAATTTCAAGTTACCCTATTCCAATGAAAAAAGTTCCTAATTAAAAAAATAAAACTTTATCATACATCTACAGGCTAAGGCCTATCATTTTTGAAATTCCTTTTCAAAAGTATTCTCAAACTTAAATCTTCTTAATTCTCTTTCGTCTGACATTATGAACTAATTCGAATTTGATTCGAACAAATGGCAACCCTCTTAAATAAAGGTCAGGAATAAGTCCATTTCAAACCCATTTCAATTTATATCCATCTTTTAATAAAACATCTAACTTAATGAATAATTTGAATTTAACATTTAAAAAACGTGGCAACTCTCTGGAAACATTCGAAATGTTTAAACTAAAGATTTCTTAGCATTCTTTCGTTTGACTGCGGTGTTTTAAATTTAATTTAATTTAAATTTAATTTGAATTTAACTTTTTAAACAGGTGGCGACCCTCTTCCAACACCTCAAAAATATTCTTAGAGTTCAAACTAGAGATTTCTTAACACTCCTTTGTTTGACATCCATATTTTGATATTTCGTGTAACTTGTGTATGAGTAAACTAAATTCACCATTTCTAGCACGTGGCAACCCTGTTAAAAATATTTTCAAACTACTTTCCGAAACCTCTTTCGTTTGGCACCCATATGGTGATAAATATTTCTTTTACTTAATATGATTTTTTAAACAGGTGGCAACCCTCCTATACTCCAGTTAAGAAACAAAGCTTTTCAAAACCATTTTTAAATAATTTGATTTTAATTAAAAAAAAAAATTGGCAACTCTTTTCAAAAAAGTAAAACCTATTGCACATCTACAGTCCAAGGCTTTTAGTTTAATGCCTTATTTTGAAAAATCGAACGAACGGTGTCGATTTGATGGCATTGACTATTGAATAATTTAAATTTAATTTTTTAACTGGTGGCAACTTTTTTCGAAAAACTAAAACCAGTTGGCACATCTACATGCCAAGCGCTTCAATTTGACATCTAATTTTTCAAAAAAGCGGACGAACGGTACAGATCTTTTATCCTGAACAAAAATTCCCTACGCGTATTATATATATAGATTAAGTATATTGTAATTAATTAATTGAGATATATCGAAGCACCTCTACAATTGCTGTTATATCATTTTCTTTTTTTCCGAAGCTGATATTTGCAAATTCACTTGTCAACTGGTCAATGGTTATTTATAATTGTATAAGCATTACTTACGATATGAGTCGTCTTTTTTACTGTTTGGATTACTAAAATGGTGTTATCATATGAATATACATATTTCTTTCTGCCTAAGATCACGGATATACCATGCCATCTACCAATACCTTTTCATATTTATTCGCTTCAATAATCAGAATATCTATTCCCTTAAGAAACAAGCGATGGCCGATAATTTTAGTTCACTCAAAAGAGCGTGAACTCCAGCAGGTAAACATGCACCATTCAGTAATAGGCAAAGGAAATAATTATGTATCCAGTGCTATATAAAATATTCAATATTAATAACAATGCATAACAAATACCATCTAGATATATTTTATTAATATGTATTCTCTACAGCAGCACCCTATTATAAAAATAATGAATTTCATAATTTTTTTAATTATGTACAAAAAAGTACTTTTGTCGTAACTGAATACTCACGTATTTGCATTCCACTTATAATTACCACTAATTATCTGCTTTCCGCATTTGCGGCCATGAATCTCAATTGCAATCGATTATGTATATATTTCATAGAAGTATGCGAATATTTATGTACTTAAATACATACTTATATGGAAATACAAATAATTATTTATGTATGAACGTACTTTGTGGTTGATTATTGACATATGTATGTATGTACATATGTACATTAGAATGGCTGTTAATTATCTATATGGAACTATTTCTATTTTTTCATCATTATCCTTGGGCCATTTTTCAACGCATAATTGAGATATAATTCTTTCGATGACAACTGCATGCTGATACTCACATTAAGTCTAGAGATGCCAGATCGCAATAAAAAAAATGGATTTTTATTTTACATAAGTAATTTTTTTATACATACATTCATTATTCATAACGGTTTCAATATTTAAATTCATTAAAAAAAAGGGAGATAAGGTATCTATATTAAGAAATGATACGCTCATTCAACAGAAACTTTTTAAAATTCATAAACAGGATTTCCGCCAGGCAATCAAATGACAAATAATGTATGCCGTTTTAAAAATACCATATGGAAATAAACATAATGACACGCGCAGAGTTTAATGCCCAACATAGTGTTTAAAATTTTTTCATTAAATGCCTAGTGAAAACTCAATGTTAGCTCTATTTAAGAAAACTGTAATTTTTTTCGAAATTTTGTTTCTTTAACACAAATGGGAAAGAATTTTACATTTTACTTCAAAATTAACCACTATTTAGAGAAATGTAATGGAGCTTACATATATATAGAGAAAATATAAAAAGATTAAGGAATTAAAATTTTTTATGAAAATTTGCATAAAGTTTGGAATTCAAATTTTTTGAGTTTTTCTTGTAGTATTAGCCATAACTAGTGAACCCGCATGGCATTAAAACGCCTCAAATTGAATTAAAAAAAAAAAACATAAAAAATATTCTAAATGTTAGTCATAACAGTTATAAGCGATCCGCGTGCCATATTTCAGGTAAATCCGTGCAACCGCTTCTGAGTTAAGAGAGGTCTTTAATATCATCATATTTTAAATCACCCTGTACCGATAAAATGTTTCTAACTTAAAAAAATAAAAACTTAACGTTCTTTTACAAGCCAAGAGCTTTACTTTGACCTGCCACGTTTCAGTACTCAATTTGAGTTCGAAGCGAATTTGGCTGAAATTCTCTCGGAAATGAATTGCAGAACCTGCCCTCTCAAATCCATTTCGATTGATAAATATCCATATTTTAATAATTCATTCAACTTTTAAATAACTTGAATTCTTAAACAGGTGGCAGCCGTCTTCGAACACCCAGAAAATATTTGTAGTATTTAAACTGAAGATTTATTAACACTCCAATACCACCAATATTAATTATTTTAATATTTCATATACCTTAACTTAATGCGACAATTCAAATAGATGCCAACCATTTTCAAATTATATTCAATCCCTTAACCTTAATATAAGTTCAGTTGGATTTTTTAAACACGTGGCAACCCTCTTCAAACGTATTTTCATGCTAAGACATTCTTAAATATCCTTCGTCTGACACTAAGATACATATTCTAATTAACTGGTGAATTAAATTGATTTAGATTTTTTAAATATGTGGCAACACAGCTAAATATAGTTCAGAAATAAATATTTTTCAAACCCCTTTCGATTGATACCCATATTTTAATGATTCATTCATTAAACTTATTAAATAATTAGAATTTAACTTTTTAACAGGTGGCAACCCTCTTCCAACACCTAAAAAATATTATTAGTTTTCAAACGAAAGATTTCTTAACATTCTTTCATTTGACGTGCATATTTTGATATTTCATATAACTTGTGTATAAGTTAACAAAATTCGACAATTCAAGCAGGTGGCAGCCCTCTTGAAATTATTTTCGAACTACTACCTTCCGCAACCCCTGTCGTTGGCACCTATATAGGGATTTATATTTCTTTTACCGAATTCCCTTGATTCAAATGATTTTTTAAACGGGTGGCAACCCTTCCATAGTTAAATTAAGAAAAAAAGCTTTTCAAACCCCTTGATAGCACTTCTGCAGTCCAAGCTTTAAAATTTGACACCTCATTTTGGAAAATCGAGCGAACGGTGCAGATCTTATATCCTGGACAATAAATCCCTTCGCGTATTATATAAATATGTATATAGATTTAATATAGTTATTTTCAAGAGGCTTCCATGAGGAGCCCTGTAGTCCGAGGAGAAAGATAGACAGGTCATTGAATTTTTTGGTATTTGCTCTCTCAAGTAATTTTTTATTCGTGCCAGGCCTCAAGCCTATTGAGACTTTAGGTACAATATCTCACCGCGGTTATGCGTTGTGGGGTGTAGAACAAATTTGCATGAAAAAGTCAATTTCGAAAAAATGGCAAATACGCCCAGAGGGAGCAATATATTTTTCAATACAAGTTATCGCTGCAATAATTTCCCGATTAAAATCACCTTCTTTGAAGAGTAAATTCAGTTTTCTCAATTTCTTGTTGTCTAAATCCTAATACAAAATTAAAAATTATAGTAACTGATGGCCGACGCCTTCAAACCGAGGTAATGTGGGTTAATTCTATTTGTTTTCTTTTGATTGGGAACCGATCTAATGTACATAAGTGTGTAAAATAAGCAAATTTACTCGAAAATTGCCACGAAACAATGTGTTAATAATGATTCACGTCGGTGATACTGCAAAACGTTCTATGTCACTTATTACTTAATGGTGTTTAATTGATCTATTATCTGTATCTGATCGCTTCTGGCAATCGTTCATCTTCATCAGGCAAAGGTAGACAGTTTTGTCATTCGTTTACTAGGGTGTAACGATTTGCAGATGCATTCCCGTGCAAGTAGGATGCCATCTAAGTATCAAGGGTACTAACCGACATAGACCGTTTTGTAGTATCACCGACGATATTTACCTTAAAGCGGATTAAAATTTTGCAAATTAACGAGAGTGCACAAGTGACGCCATATCAATTATGGGACTTAACGGGTTGTTTGGCTTTTTAATGCGAATTTATGCACTTGCATGGTTATGTTATCTGTGTACATACTACATACATTTATTGTAGTGTAGGTGTATATTTTGTACATATATATCGCCACCTGAAATATTTAACTAACATCGTCACTGAATGCAAAAAATTGTAACTAATATTTTTTTCTTTTGCATAAAACGACGTGAGGGTTGTAATTTGTTAAAATGCATCATAATCAATCAAAGAGTGAGTTTTGGATTTTTCTATACATATTATAAAGCTTACACATAATAAAGGTTTCTTAATCATATTTTATTTAACTTGACATCATTTTATAATGTTCCATTTAGCTTATTGATTTTATTTCAATTCACCCTCCGGCAACCCTCTTTAAAAATATTTCTGAAACAAAGCTCGCTAAAAGCTCTTTTGATCAAAATCCATATTGTTATACTTTATTCAACTTTTCAACATATTAAAAAAAATATTAAAAAAAAACATTTCTTAAAACTCATTCAGGTATCCAATTGAAAGTTATGTCAATTAGTTGCTTTTGACTTTATAGTCGACTTTATTTTGACTTCAAGTAGCTACGGGCCATTAAGTTTAAGATTTCAAATACGTAGCGATTCTCTAAAAAATGGTTTCGTACTAAGCCTTTTGCAAATCTCGCTCATTTGGCATCCGTGCTGTAAAATTTCGTTGCACTTATTATTTATAATAGCATTTAAATTTTCAAGCAGGTGGTAACCCTCTCCAAAAATATTTTATATGATAACCGAGATCATGCGCTATCTGTACGCCTAGTTTATCCAAGAAGAGCAACAAACATACTCACAATTTTTAAAATTTATGACATTGGTATCATTTAATTTAGCTTGTCAACCAAATTGATTTCAAATTCCTAAGCTGGTAAAAACCCTCGTTAAAAATATTTTTGAAATAGATACTCCTTTTTTAAAAACTCTCTTTGGATATTAATATTAATTTTTTTCTTTGTTTATTAAATTAATTTTGAGTTTGAAAAGAGGTGGCAACGCCCTTTAAAAGTATTTTTGAAATATTTTTTTTTTTTAAATCTATGTTGTTTGATAACCATATGGATATTAATATATATATTTTTCTTTGTTAATTAAATTTACTTTGAATTTGAAAACAGGTGGCAGCGCCCTTTAAAAGTATTTTTGAAATATATTTTTTTTAATCTTTTCGTTTGATAACCGTATTGAAATATTTCGTTCAATTTAATAATCAAACTGATTTTAGTGTTTTGAACGAGTGGGAACTTACTCAAAGAATATTTTCCTAAAAAATCGTCCTTGAGCCGATTTTGTTTGACGCTCACATGGTTTCGGTATTTTGTTTAACTTGTTAATTATTCGATTTTAATATTTTAACAGGTGGCAATCCTCTTATGAACTATTTTCGAAATAAATGGTTTCGGAACCCCTTTTCTTTGACACTTACATATATTGGTGTAATACTTTTTTAATATAGTATTTGATTGATTTTATCTTTTGAAAAAGGTGGAAAATCTCTTAAAATTATCCGTTATGTTAATCCTACCTTTGTACCACATTTCGTTGAAATCCGTTGGTTTATTTTGGCGTGAAAGAGTAACAAACATACCTACACACACTCAATCACAAACTTTCACATTTATTCCCAATATTTTACCAACTTTTTCCAATCTTTGAGAAATTCTCGATTCTCAAGTAGATATACAAAAAAATCAACCAACACATAGATACACAACATTTTTCTCCAACCTTTTTCCCAAGGTTTAACAAAAATTTTAATAAAGTTTGAATTCAAATTGATATCCAAGATTTTCTAAAGTGGAGAACTCAGATTATATTGCATACAAAAAATTTGCTCTCTTGTTAGAGAATGGGTTGGTTCTCCTATTGAGGTACATTTGAGAACCAACATTGGATCTTGGAATTTGTATTCGATCTCCAACCCAAATGTTTGTTGGGTTATATCTATCTTTAGCGCACACTAGTGAGCCACATATTACTAGCAATGCAATTCACCCATGAATTTAATATGGGGTAATCAATTTACACCTACTGGATTACCATTCACCAAATTTCTGAACAGAAGTTGTAATAGTACGGCTGTTACTCGGATACGGAGCGAAGTTCAATACGACGCACCAGTGCGAAATTAGTGACTTCAACAGACCTACCAGATTACCAGTAATGCTTCACGAGTAAAGTCATCAATTAAAATAGACTGTTGCTACCGATCGTGTTAGAGGGATATATCAGGAGGATTAGAGGAATCTAAAAATATTCGGTACCACATCTATGGACAGGCTTCTGATGGAAAGTGATTTTCCGTTCGCAGACATCATACAATGTTTTTGACTCTCATCCCAAACCATCTAGATTTTAAGATATTATTTTTTTGCTCAAAAACGAGAGTAAGTTTTAAGTATTTTGAATAGTTCTTCACTTTCATGTGTTTTATGTTTTTATTTTGTTATCCTGCAAATTGCAATTATCTCTCCAAAGCCTTTATCTCCACTTCTCCTCTAATATTTATGTACATATATGATTTGTAGTATGATTAGCAAAATAATGCAGAAGCCAAGAAATGGGCGGCGCTTAGAAGTTGTGCTTCGTACGACATTTCGCAAAGAATAGTTTCTTTGCCAAATCAAATAAGAATAATCTTTGTTGCCGCCTGAATGGCAAGCCAAGAAGATGACACTGATTGTTCCGTAGATGTAGCCTCTCATTAAATCAATCAACAACGTCTTGAAAAACACACATGATATTTTGCTATGTCAACTTCTACACACGTACATATGTATGTATGTGCATAGCATGTACATTAGAGTGGTTAAAAAAAATTATTATTTCTTTAAATCATAAACACTAAATCAGAGTATTGTTATCTATATAAATATATAATCTATATACAATATAATACGCGAAGGCATTTTTTGTTCCGCATAAAAGATCTGCACCGTTCGTTTGATTTTCCAAAATGAGGTCTCAAATTAAAATGCTTGGACTGGAGATGTGCAATAAAGTTTTACTTTTTTTAAAAGAGTTGCCACATTTTAAAAAATTACATTCAAATTATCTAAAAAACAACCAATAATTAGAAGATGGGTATCAATGGAAAATCTTTGTTTCTTGACTTAACTTTAGGAAGTTTGCCACCTATTTAAAAAATTTAATTCAACTTGAATTAAGGAAATTAGTTAAGAGAAATATGTTTCAACATATGGGTGCCTAACGAAAGGGGCTTCAGAAAGTAGCCGTTTGAAAATATTTTGAAGAGCCACCTGCTTGCAATGTCGAATTTAGTTGACTTATCCACAAGTTATATGAAAAGTAAAAATAATGATGTCAAACGAAATATTGTTAAGAAGACTTTAGTTTGAACACAAACAATCTTTTTGAGGTGCTGGAAGAGGGTTGCCACCTGTTTAAAAAATAAATTCAAATTATTAAATAAGTTAAATGAATTATTAAAATGTGGGTATTAATCGAATGGGGTTTGAAAAATCTTTATTTCTGAACTATATTTAGCGGGGTTGAACTTAATTCATCAGTTAATTAAAATATGTATCGCAATGTTAAATGAAGAATATTTAAGAATATATTAGCGCGAAACTACTTTTGAAGAGGGGTGCCACCTGTTTAAAAAGTAAAATTTAATTAACTTTGACGCAAGTTAGTTGAAACATGAAGCGAAAAAAAGTTGATTTTGAACATTTAGAGAGTTTGCAGAGGGTTGCCACGTGTTTATAAAGTGACATACAAATTATTTAAGAAGTTGGATATTATTAAAAGATGGATATCATTGAAATGATTTTGAAAAGGCTTTATTTCAGAAATATATTTAGCAGAGTTGCCACATGTGTAAAAAATCCAACACACTTAAATTAGGGCGATTACCTAATTCAAATATGTGTTTTAAAATTTGTTAAGAAATCTTCAGTTTGAACACTAGAAATATTTTTTGGGTGTTTGAAGAAGGTTGCCACCTGTTCAAATATTCAAATTATTTAAAAAGTCTTTGAAAAAGTTTTTGAAATTCTATCTTGGGCGTTTCAACGCCGCGCGGTTTCACTAGTTTGTTATAAAAAAGAGAAACGTTTTTTTTTTTGAGAAAAAGTTTTTAGAGGTCGCGCTGGTCGGTTTTTTATAAAAACAGTGATGTTATATTATTTTCGTGACATGGTAAAATTCCCCTAAAAATGTTGTTTTTACATGTAATTACTCAGGTAATATTGGGGAATATTGCTTTTATTTCATGCCTGTATTGGACAGTTAGAATGGGCCAAGTGACCGGAAATATGCTTCCGAAAGATTGGATTTGTTCGAAACTCGGCACTCGGTAGTTTTTGGGGCCGCTGATTGCGAATCTGAAGTCAATGTTTTAGATTCGAAATGGCGGACCCGTTACGGCTATCAAAGATTTATGAAATTACTAAAATTAAAACGTTGATACTGAACGTTTTAAGCATTGTAATGGGTTGAAACTCGTTACCAGTGGGGTTTCTAGGGTTCCTTATTACGAATCTGATGTCAGATTTTCAAAATTCAAAATGGCGGATCCGAGTTTCAAATAAATCCAATAATTTTTTTTTAAGTTGATAGTCATATTGGTACCGCCATTTTGAAATTTGAAAAACTGACATCAGATACGTAATCAGCGACCCCAGGAACCCGCTGGTAACGAGTTTTAACCCATGACAATGCTTAAAATGTTCAGGATCAACGTTTTAATTTTACCAGTTTCATTTCGAAAGCATATTTTCGAGCACTAGGCCCATTCTGACTGTAAAAGACAGGTATGTAATTAAGCACAAAGTATTGGCACAATAAATTTTTCACATTAATGCAAAGATTTTTTTTTCAAATATTTTTCCGCCAATTTTGTATAAAAATATGGTTCATTCCATAGCAAAAAACATAAAAATATAATTCCTAAACTTCGTGCTAAACTCGCGAAAATTCAGCAGATTTTCCTGCAAATTTTCAACTTTTTAGAATTTTTTTGAGTATGCAGATTTGTAGCCCAATTAAATTTATTTCAATAAAGTACAAGTTTTAAGTAGCTAGGAATTACCGATTTTTGGATTTTTTTGCTAATTTTTTTTCACGCAGTCTTTTCAATACAAATTTTTTTTTTCGAAAATATTTTATATGGAAAAAATGCAAAACATCTTCAACAAAAAAAAATCCTCAAAAATGAATGCGATTTTTGACTAACTCTGATCTTGCATTTTTTTTACTAGAATTTAATGGGCTGCGAAACTGCATTCTCAAAAAAATTCTAAAATATCTGAATAAAAAAGTTGAAAATTTGCATGAAAATTTGTTGAATTTTCGCGAGTTTTGCACAAAGTCTAGGAAATATATTTTTATGTTTTTTGTTGTAGAATGAACCATATTTTTATACAAAATTGGCGGAAAAATATTAGAAAAAAAATATTTGCACATATTGTGAAAAATTTGCTGTGCCAATTCTTTGTTCCGGCAGCGTATGTAAAAACAACATTTTAAGCTACACTTTAACATGTCACGAAAATAAAAAACTTGAGAACTCTAGCGTATTTATAAAATTTTATTTTTTTTTCAAAAAACGTGTCTGTTTTTTAACACAATTAACTATATTTTGATTAAGCGTTAATGAATTTCCAAAAAGAGTGTTTTTTAACTACTCTAATGTACATACATATGTATTCATATATTCAAAGTCTATACATACTTATAAGTACAAGCTAACATCCTCATATGAACATCAGCTGCTCAGCCACATAGGCACGCAAATGTACATACATACAATTTCAATATTGCCAACATATGCTGACAATCAAGCGGATAACAAGTATGTAGCTGAAGTGGCATAAAGCGAAGGGCTTGGCAAAGCTGGAGCTGCAAGAAATTATTGACATGTCAATAATGCGCTTTCGCAAG
>NW_023458565.1:2531561-2532195 GCF_013731165.1 Rhagoletis pomonella | reverse complement strand
ATTATTTTAGTAATATAGTTTGAAGGCAACATTTTCTTGAATTTTTAAGTACTTTCGTTTGGTAAGGAAAAAAATATGCTTTAGGGGGGGTAAAATTTTGTTTCTGCCCTTATCATGCGAACGCGACTTCAAAGCTTAAAAAGACATAAGAACGAAAAGTGAAGCTTCTCAAGACAAAAATAATGACATATCAATTTTAAAAATCGGCCGTCAAATAACCAAGTTACAACGAAAAAACCATTTCGGCTGTATTTCGGAGGGTTAAAAAAAAAAAATAAAAAATTTTCCAGAACCCTCTCAACATAATCTTTAAATTTAGGGGCGGACATTAGCAACTTTTTTTTTTTGTATGGGGACCGACCCAGTCTAATGTACATTAGACTGTATCACCAAAAAAAGTTGCGGTTTTTCCGCCGGGATTACAAAATTTATTATATTCTAAGACGTTCACCAAAATATTTCGGAAAAATGCTAAGATTTAAGCGAGCTGGACCGATTTGAAAATACCTCCAAAAATGGAGTTTTTTTATAAATAAAAATAGTTTCTTAAAGAACTTTTTGAAAAAATTCCTTCCCCTCAGATGACAAAACAGATTAAAAACAGCATCAAAAATCTCGTTATTACGATTCCGAT
>NW_023458565.1:2527876-2531461 GCF_013731165.1 Rhagoletis pomonella | reverse complement strand
GATCTAACCTTTCTAAAGCCATATTGTCGTACACTTAATACACAGGCTTCCTCCATTGCTGCATCTAACCTTGGTTTGATTACTTCTTCCAATAGCTTTCCTGCTGTGTCTAACATACACAGGGGACGGTATGCCGCCGGACTCGAGGGGTCTCCTTTGGCATTGCTAATTCGCATTCCATTTTCATGGGAAGATTCCTTCTTTAAGACATGCGTTGTAGATATTAAGCAGAGGGTTTGGGAGATTTATTACCATTTCTTTGAGAACTTCTGCGGAATGTTATCTGGTCCAGGGCTTTCTGGTTCTTAAAACTTCTTGCAGATATTTCGAGCTCGTCTTTTGTCAATGGGGGAAATGGTATGCCGTTGTCCTCGTCAGGTTCCTCTTTTCGTAGAGGGTGGCTGGGAAACAAGGTGTCAACGATGTTGTCTATTAGCCCTTCTTCATTTGCGGCGGTGTGATTTCCCCTACGTCTGGTTCTTGTAAGCTCCCTTCTCTTACTGATGCGTTTCCGTCTCAGCTGTGCAATTTCTTCATTCCACTAGTAGACAGGCTGTCGTTTTCCTCGTTTTATTTTCGGGATAGAAATATTACACGCTTTTTTTATTGAAAGCATCGTAAGTTTGTGTTTAAAAACCAGATAAATTTTAAAACCTACTTCGTAATACGAGCCTTTAACATTTTGAATTCTCCTCTTTTAATCTTTCTTTGATTCGAGAAGAAATTGCTCTAACCATTCTTTCAAGGAGAAAAGTAAAACTTGTTTAATGAGGTCAAGTATCTGGGAATTATCCTTGATGACAAAGTCTCGTGAAATCCGCACCTAGATAAAGCTATTTAAATAAACAGGACATCCATTTAAAACCTACTGGCAACAAATGCTGAGAAACTGGCACATCAGACCTAAACTGGCAATGTGGATATATGCAGAATGTCGTCTCCAACTTAACCTTAACATATGGCTGTTTAAGGAAGACAGAAGTAAAGAACACACAGGCCAAGCGCGACACACGTTCCTGAGATGAGAACCACCCAACAGCGACTCTCGCGGCATTTCTTGACCTATCAAACCTAATCTTATCTAATCTAATCAAAATGCAGTTCCCGTAGGAAGTGCCTACTATCACTCGGTAGGACTCAAGCCATAAAAAATTTACATTTTTAAAAACAGAAAAATTGAAAACGACTTGTAATGCTTGACATGTCAAAACCATTTTTATTTCCCCGATATGAGTATCTATTTTATTGACGTAGAATACGTCTTACGTTTCCATATGGAGGCTATGCTCAAATGTTGTAGTTGTAAATTTTAGAGCTTCACGGAAAAGCTGATTGCACGAGAAGTAGTAAAGCGATTTCAAAGAAAACATTGCCGTTTCAAAGATAAAATTCCAAACCTATCGATAGATTTCTGTCGTAGAAACAACGGTAAGTATTGGCTTATTTTGGGGTCAATTTTGAGCCTTTAAAGTGCTCTAGCAACTCAAGATTTGCAGATATAACTTTCATTTTCGGGATATAGGTTCGTTGGACCAAAATAAATATTATCGTGTACAAATTTTATATAAATTCAACAAATATTGGGCATTTAAAGGCCAATAATTGTTGGAAATATTTGCAAAAGTTTTTTTTATTACGAAAATGCTCGAAAACCGCTCGAATGATTTTGTTTTTGTTTTCTTTAATCAAAAATTCAGGTGTTTTCCTTTCTTTTGGTATATGGGAAGTTTTGGTTGATATCTTCTAAGTATGTTTATTTTATTCAAATATATGGGCATAAATGATTCTCCATACAAAATCACTTCGTCATCATTTTGTATACACGTGCATGCGCTGAAAGTGAGAGAATGAGACAAAAAGTATGTGTGTGTGGGTATTTCGGCTTTTGAATAACAGGTGGCGCAATATTTATAAAAGGCAAAGGTGAAGGGGAATATGTAGATGAAGAATATGATAAATATAAAAGTAAAAACAAAGATAAATATAAAAAAATATATCAGGATGAGGATACCGATAAAAGTAAAGATGAAGATAAAGGAATAAAGACTAAAATAAAGGTAATTATAAAGAAAAGGATATAGACAGACTCAATCTGGGGACTATTTCGGGATTTTAGAGATCACGGAATTCTCGGCACTTATCGATATAATAATCGATATTTTATCGGTTCTGTTATCGATATTTTGTATCGATTTTGTTATCGAAATTTTTATCGATATTGTTATTGATTTTGCTACCCAAATATTTTTTATCGATTTTGTTATCGATTTTGTTATCGATTTTTTTATAGATTTTGTAATCAATTTTTTTATCAATACTTTTATCGACTTTATTATCGATATTTTTATCGATTTTGTTATCGATATTTTTATGGATTTTGTTATCGATATTTTTATCGATTTTGTTATCGATTTTGCTATCGATATTGTTATCGTTTTTGTTATCGATATTTTTATCATTTTTGTTATCGATGTTTTTATCGATTTTGTTATCGATATTATTCTCGTTTTTGCTATCGATATTTTTTTCTTAGTGTGTGCTTTCGTTTTTGACTTGGATGTGCTCTTAACCATACCACGTGTTCTACGTTTAAATTTAGCGGCTGTGTCTCCGATACAGCCTGCAGACCAAGACGAAGGCGCTGGACTGTTCCTTTTTTGTCTCGCTGAACTTAATTTTTTTACTTTATTTTATTTTTAGGTTATTATTTTATTATTATTTTATTTCTTTTTTCAATCTTTATAATCTTGTTTTTCTCTTCGTTTAATCCTATTTGGTGTTATGTTATTTAAATAAGCTGGAATATATACATATGTATTTCTTTTCCCTTGTGTTTTCGGCTTTCCCTGCGCCTTTCGACCTCTCACAACATGCATTTTATTAAATATACCAATAAATATGTTTGTATGTAAATAAGTACAAAGATACATATATATATATACGCATGTATGTATGTTTCACAAAGCTCTTATCTCTCTACTCAAACGAATATTTATTAAACCGTTAAGCTTTCTATTCCCGGCTCTCATTATGCTTGCTTAGAGTAGAGAAAGTAAAGCTTTTCGCTCAATTATCACTACCAAAGGTCAGCTTTCACGTACATTTGCTGCAAATTGTAGATATCAGCAAATGCAATGTAGTTATTACAAGTGTGTATATGTTTGTTACTAAGAACAACAGCAACAATAGATACGATTACACACAAATGTACTCATTCACCTCGTTTAACATGCATACATGCATTTACATATACATACATACATATGTACTATTTAATTTTCCGCTGTTCTTACTGTCGCCGCAGTGTCTTCCGCTTTTGTTTTGCTTTCATACTTTCTATTGTTGTTTTCAGCAGGCAGGCTGTTGCCAGCATGCCGCACGCCCCTGATTCTTGGCATCACAACAAATCAGTGCGATTACGCCGAAAGCATCGCCATCAACGCGTTGATTGAAATTTAAATATTCATGTCGAAATTTTGTGTCTGTCTGTTTGTCCGTTGTTTGTGAGCGCTGTGTCACTCAGTGTTGCTCCTTGCTGTTGCCGGTATGTCTGTACGTGTAAGCACCTATTAATTTCGAGTGTAA
>NW_023458565.1:2480826-2502876 GCF_013731165.1 Rhagoletis pomonella | reverse complement strand
TGTGTGACGATCGCCATATCGTATTGCGTTGGAAATTAGCTATAATTTAAACACGAACAGAGAGCTATTATATCGTTATATTTCTTTGCAATTACTTACCAGTTCTGCATAGCCTCGCGCTTCATCAGCTCGATTGTAATACAATTCTATACGCTCATGCTTGACCAGCGCAGTCACAGTTTTGCGTAGTTTTAGTAAACGTCCCTCAGGTCCATCAGGATTTTTGAGATTTCGACGTGGTTTCACTGCAATCCGCAATTGCGACATCAGCTTACTCACATCGGCTTGATTCATTTTAATTTTTCTCTTGTTTTAGAAATATGCTAAAAACTTATAAGGCAGAAAACATTTAACGCCGCTATCAGGTAAATTTTACGTAAACAGTACAATGCGGCGCTGCATGAAAGGTGCTAATCAGCTGTTCGTGTGCAGGGCTGACAACTTTCTTTAGCAATGAAGTACCATATTCGAGATGAAGAAAAAAACAAAAATACCAAATAGAAAATACAGTGAAGGTGGAAAACTTAGAAAGCGCATAGTAAATAAAAATAGTTTGCAAATTCCTAGCTTACTGTTCAATATGCCGAAAACGAAAATTAAGCTAAAAATGGCAACGTTAATATTTTAAAACGGCAATAAGAAGACCATTGAAAAGATAATAAGCTAAAAAATGGCATCGTCTTCCGGTTATTTGCAAATAATACCAGTAATCAATACTGAGTTGCGTAACTTTAATATTTGCAAATAAAAAAGTAACTCAAGGTTTATGCGATAAAATTTACCATTTTGCAAATTATTTGCCAAATAATACGAGCGATGACATTTCGCAATTTAAAATAAAAAAGGAGCATCAATTAAGCGGTCAGATTAGTCAATTATCTGAATATTCTATTTTTCGATAGAAAACGTGGTTTAAGTGCTTTAAATTGTAAAAATATATAATGTACAAAAAAAATGTTAAATAAAATGTAAAAAAAATAATGACAAAAAAGGCGTGATTACTGTGGAAACGGCAGCCCTGTTCGTGTGACAGCCGTTAGTACTAGAGTAAAACACTATGGTAAAGTAATAGAGTGAATAAAAGTTTGTATTAGAGTGTATAAAGTTGGTTCCTAACAGTGTTGTAAAATTTTTGTTAACCAATTCCCCCAAGTACTGAAAAATGGCCGTTTTTAAGAATAAATTTGAAACCATTTGATTTATCTCGACCTAGGGATTCTTTACAATGCATATTCGGGGCCGATTTCAGATGAATATTTAAAAGACACTTAACTTTAATTTTGGATTATTTCAATGCAATTTACCATTCGTTGTGTTTCAGATCGGATTGCAATGAGGTATAGGCGTTGTTCTGGGTATGCAGCCACGGTTTCACGGCTATAGTCAAGTTTAGTTTAGTCCAGGTTCACGCACACTGGGCAACGCGAGAATCCCATATGCGAGTCCGAGTGGAGTCTTGGGTCACGGCAGAAAGAGAGTGAGCCTCGGTGGGGCCACTCCGACTTATTCGGTTTCATAGCTCACTGAAGTCAGCAGCGCCTGTTCACCAGTAAGTGAGGCCGTAAGCGGGAGACTTTCGTGGAGCAAGCGGCTTGATCTATGTATACACGTGTATTGGCTATTTCAATTGGCAGGGTCGGCAACGACGAAACGTCCGACAACAAGTGATCGACCTCGCCGGGGGTCGCAATATGGTAGTATGCAGTTCTAGGTTCAATCATAAAAAGATCCATCAAGCTACGTGGCTGTTGTTGGATCGAAAAACTAGAAACAAATCGATCATGTTGTGATAGACGGAAGGCACATCTCCTGTGTTTTAGATGTACGTACTAACATCGACTCGGACCACTGTCTTGTTGCAGCCAAGATACGCACCCGCATCTATGGAGCAAAAAATATACGCCCAAATATGCAAGTTAACCTCGAAAAGTTGCAGTCGCAAAATACAGCCAATGCATTCGCTACTCGACTTCCCCACCTGCTCTCAGAGAGCACATTTCCCGCTCATTAAGTACCGCCGCCGAAGATGTAGTCGGATTTCAGCGGCCCGAGAGAACAACTGGTACGATGGGGAGTGTTAGGAAGTTGCAGAGAAGAACGATGCCACCTACAACGACGGGCGAACGCTTACTATGTGGGACCGCTATAGGGAACTGAAATACGTGACTGCGAAGAGCTTGAAATGCTGGCCGACAGGGGAAATACCCGACAATTTTACCAGAGAGTAAAGCGACTTGCGGGAGGTTTAAAGACCAGGGTGAACTCCTGTAAGAACCACAATGGCGACCTAAATAGTTACCGATATCTAGAACGTACTTAAATTATGAATGAAACATATTTTAACCATACTGAATGCTAACAGCATGGAAAGTTGGGAAGAAGATGAATCTGAGCCCCCAATCTATGACGATGGAGTCGATGTCCCATCGCCTGACTATGACGAGGTACGAATAGCAATATCGCGCTTGACAAACCACAAACCTGCTGGAGCTGACAGCCTGCCAGCAGAGCTATTCAAGTACGGAGGCGAGGAGTCGATAAGGTACATGCGTCACCTCCTATGCGGAATATGGTCAGATGAACGCATGCCCGACGACTGGAATATAAGTGTACTTGCCCAATCCACAAGAAAGGCGACCACACCATTCGCGCCAACTACCGCGGGATCAGCCTTTTAAGCATAGGATACAAGGGGGTATCAAGCGTATTGTGTGAAAGTACGTCACCGTCAATAAACTGATTTGGCCTTATCAATTTGGCCATTACGCTAAATCTTGGAAAATACCCGCGATAAAACGATCTACACTCACCATCTCTTTGACGACTTTAAAGTCGCTATCGACTATTGCCTTGTTGCCTATACGCCGCTATGTCTGAATATGGTATCCCCGCCAAACTGATCCGGCTGTATAAAATGAGGTTGAGAATTGGGAAAGACCTCTCCGAGCCGTTCAATCCGGAAATGAAAATGATGTTATTTGAAAGCAATAATTGCATTTTGATTGCTAAAGCTGAATAATTGAAATCATGTACACGCATTCGGCAGCGGCTGAAGGTTCCAGTTTCGAATTGCGTCAGGCGCTCCCTTATTTTTTTCGCACCTTAAAAAAGCATCTGTGAAGTGCAGAAGGAAATCGTATCGAAGGAAAAATTCAATCAGACAATTTTCAGAAAACAGCCAACCGAGAAAGAGGATGCTGGAAAATGCTTTAGTGGCGGCAAACCAGGGGGCAATGTCTAGAGGTTAATGCCATCATTAATTGTGAAATGTTACTTGAAAGCTATTCCCTTGGTGAGAGTGACATTGCGGATAGTCCGTAATGCTCCACGGAGTGTACAACTCGCTAAACGTGATGCTCTAAGCCAGATAATAAAAGAAATGAGCTAAGATTGTGTGATTAAACCATGACCAAGCCCATGGAGTTCGCCTGTAGTTATTGTGAACAAGAAGGATGGCGAAATTATGTTCTGTGTGAACAACCGAAAATTAAATCAAGTGACCAAGAAGGACAGCTATCTACTGCTCAGAATCGATTATACTCTCGGTGACTGGCACGAAATGGTTCACAACACTCGACCTGAAGAGCGGCTGTTGGCAAGTTCTGTGGCTATTTACGTCGATGACCTTCTAGATTATGCGATGCTTCCGTCACTTTTGAAAAGGGACTGCATTAGACACCAAGTTTGGAGCACCTGATAAATATGGAAAAAGTTTTACAGAGGATAGCTCGCCATGGTCTCAAACCAAGTTCTAAAAAGTTGTTCACGTAGGAGGTGAAATTACTGAGGCCGCAAGGTGACAACAGAGGACGTGTGCACTTTTGAGGAGAACATAGAAGCAGTCAAAGATTGGCCAAGACCTAAAAACCTGTACGAACTACGAAGTTTTCTTGGGCAATGAACTTATCGCCGATCCTTCATTGATAACGAAGGGGCGTTCGACAATGCATCCCTAATAGGAGTCGAAAGAACACTTGAGAAACGCAATAGCGCCCTTCTCGAAGTCTTTCAAAGCCCTTGACCGGTGCACGGTTTGCAAGCTGTCCCATAGGGAAACCGGTTTTTACCATGCAATCCGTGTACAGTTCAAGGGCTCTGCAGGACTTCAAAAATACCTCTAATTTCAGCCAACTATCCGCAGATGGATAGCTGGGCTGTTACATACCAGGATTGCTGAAGCCGTAGTCGATGACAGCGTTGTTCAATTACAAACATCAAAAGTGGTCCACAAGGAGGAGTGCTGTCTCCATTTTTGTGTGGTGTGTGTTTGCATTACAGGGGTGATGCGCAGTGTCCGACGGTGCAATGCTGTAACTTGAGCATTGCATTCTATCAGTCCAACAAACTGCTAAGCGGACTCTCCTTAACTTTTCTGGGGTACCTTTATCATGCAAGGACACGTCCAGGCGTGCACACTAATGTTTATAAAATGTCTGCGGGTATAAGAAGCAGATGCTTATTGCTCTCGACTGAAGGTCTCGGTACCCCAGGAAACCCTCAGCATCTTTCAAGGGTAAGTCTATGTCATCAGTCTGTGCCTATGAAGGAAGTAACGAAGCGAGAGGATTCTGATTTTAAGCGATAACTAGGCGGTGCTGAAGGCTCTCATCCTGCGAGATCAAATCCTCGGTGGCCCTAGAGTGTGTAGAGAGGCTTAATGCTTTGGCTGAGAGCAATACCCATACACTTTCTGCGCTAGGGTTCTATTATGAAATTTCTAGAGTCTCTAGGGCTACTTGAGGTGTTGTGATGAGCTGAGGGCACAATAGACCTACTGGTCGCATAGCTTTAATCAACTATCTATCTATCTACTATCGCCCATTTATTTCAAATTTGGCCTGCGTTGCTAAAAGCATCCAGCTCACCAAGCAAAATAAAGTCTTCAAGTGGAAAAAAGGACAGTAAGAGGCTTTATAAGCTCTGAAGGAACGGCTATGAACTGCACCTATGCTAGCATAACCGGTTCCAGATGCAACGTTTATTTTGGATACGGATGCTAGTTGTTATGCGATAGGATGCGTTTTGTCTCAGGTAGTTGATGGATAAAAGAAGGTGACTGGAAAACCGAAGAGGAATTCCTGTGTGGTTAGCATTTGTGGAGTGCATCAAATATTTTCACAAGTACCTCTAAGGGCAACGTTTCCGAGTTCGAACTGAGCATGCGGCGCTGAAGTGGCTACTACAGTTCAAGAACCCAGCTCGGTGGATTGAGCGATATATGAATGCGCTATTGAGTACCGCGAAAAGCTATTCCTCTTTCATAAATGTCATACCGCATTCGTGTCTGTTTTTATTCGCCTTCCTTTGTTGCACAAAGTTTTTAGGTGATATTCATTGTAGGAGCAGCATTAGCCCCATTATGTAAGAAGAAATGTTCCAGAAAATGAAAAATGTAGATTTCTAATATTGAGAACATAGTGCTGGCTTTAGTATGTACTCATAGGTTAAAGAAATTATTTATTCGTGTCATTTTTGATACTGCCAAGCTTTGCCTTTTTGTACGTACCACTTTCTCGCCAATAGTATCAATATTTTAATGCATAGGCACAACAAGTATCGGATTTTATTGCCAACAACACGGACAGAAACAAAAATATACCATATGTATGGTCCGTAAGAATTTTTAGTAAAGCTGGAAGCCGGTGAAGCAGCAACAAATCCTTTTAGGTCAATTGCATTGGAATTTATTGCATTCGTGCGAGTTTTCTTTTTACACAAGCTTTTTTGTGTATTGGAAACGCACACCACGTACATAGAAGCAGAAGTTACAGAAAAATAACAGTGCAGTCCAAAAGCTGACACCCCAAAGGTATTTTGCGCATTTTACGCCCTCGTGTGGCCAATAAAATGCAACACACAGTGATATATATGTATGTATTTAGAGCTTGTAAGTGGCGAGGGGCCTACAATGCGGTAGAAATAAAATGGGAATGTTAGCAAAGCGCAGACTAAATGAAAATAAATGAATAAAATTGTGTGCATGTAGATGGCTATATCTAGCTGTGTAAATACACCTACGCACACAATTGCATGACAACACTTTCGACCATTTGACTAGATTGCATGTAACTATTTCATCAAGGTTGGCTTGCAATAAAACGGAACTTTCCCAAGTGCATATACATAAGCATGTACATACATACATACATTCATGCATGTGTATGTATAACCGTTGTTTATATTTAGATGGAGGAACAAAATAAAGTTCGCTTAGTTGATGAAATAGCAGGTTTTATTTTCTTTTCTTAACGATTTATTTATTTTTTTTAAAGAGATTGCTCCACTACCGCGATTTTAGCCTTTTGAGCACCGGCGATAAGGTCTTATCGAGCACACTAGCAACGAACGGATTGGCCCTTATCAGTATGGCTTTAGATGCGGTTTATGTACCATATGCCAAATCTTGGAAAATACCCGCGAGGATTCTGCCTGCGGTCTGTTCTGCCTCATCAAGCTAAGATAGAGTAGCATAACAGCCCATGATGCAATAATACAAGGTGGTATCAGTTGTGACAGCGCGATTTGACACTACCTTAGCTCAGTAGAATGAGAAGAAAAACGGGAAGAAATGAATCCCCATATGGGGGAAAAATATAAAATTTCACAATTTCTCCTTAACAAAATTTGCTTTTTTATAGTGTATTCGTTATGAAATGAAATAAAATAAGATAAAATACCTTTTTAAGAAAACAAAGTGTATGTGTAACTATATTAATGGGCAAAGAATAGTGAAAGAAGTAACACTGTTTCACGTAAGGTAGTCAATATGGCGGAATTAGAGCGAGAAGTTGCCAACTGATAACACCTTGTATTATTGCATCATGATAACAGCCACCTTACTCTTGACAGTTATAAATTTGAAATGTTTTCAACGATAGAATTACACGGTGTTACAAAATTAAGAAAATATAAATGATACTGAACATTTCGTTTTCACAGTTCAATCGAACTTTTATTCGTCTCCCCGCAGTATGTGGCTTTTACGAGAGTGTACTTAAAAGCTACATACCTTAGTTTACAATTTGCAAAACACTTCCTCGATTTGCACTACAAATGAAAACAACAACAACAACAATACGATAACAACAAATACTGAACATTCACCCTTAGGTAGAATCGCAGCATACTTCGCAATCTGAAGAACAAATTTTATGCATGTATACATACGTATGTATGTATATGTGCGTTGCATGAAAAGCACATTCACAAATTTGGCAACAAATGCTACGCAGACGAAACAACAAAAATTTCGCAACAAATTTCTTTTTATCCTTTCTCATCAAAACGTTGACGCGCTGCTTCGTCATGCCTGCAAGCGGCCCCTTTCTTTGCTCATGACCATGTCGCTTGTTGTGAATGCAGAATGCCTGTGTAGATGCAGATGAATCATCAACTTCAAAAGTGTGTGCTACTAAAAAGTTAACAATAACAACATGAACAAACATGCATGCGTTACTTTCGTTCGTGTGCTTGTTCTATATGCAAGCATTTAAGTATGTAAATATGTGTAAATGCATTAGGATACGAGTACGTATGTGTATGAATTTGTATATGTAGGAGTACATACATATGTACATACATATTTAGTTAGAACTTTTGCCCATACTTCCGCTGTAGACCGGAAATGTGGCTGCCAAATACTAGATGGCAAGGAGTTGCGGGGGATTGTGATGCGATGTTGCACTTTTGATTTGTTGAAACAATAAATTTTACTAATTGACAAAGATCTAGTGTATGTTTTTTGTAACCTGGAGGGTTTGGAGAAACGCTTTAGTAGCTAATTTTTGAAATTTTCTCATCTCAACAAGTTGACGAAGGGAAATGTCGTAGACTGGAAATGTAAGGCAATCATAACAAGAGGAAAGGAGAACATGAGAACATACTGATGGAGGAACTATGCACGGTGGGGTTTTTTTTGTAAATTTTTTTGATAAAAAGTTTTTTAATATACTTAGCAAGGGATCCGTAGGATATGTCGAAATCTAAAATGACGAAAAATAAAAGGCCTGACTATATCGAAGACGTATTTGATCGTAATAAAAAATGCCGACAAGATAACAAAGATCGAAAAAAGTCGAAATCGGCATACCTTGGCATTGGACTTGAAATTAAATGACTTTTTTTTCCTGATTTTGTTGCCTGCAATTTTTCAGTTTAATTATTTATACATAAATATTCGTACACAGGACAAACTATTAATTAATTCAGTTTCAATTTTAGGAAATATAAGGATTTACAGATCAAATGTATAGCTAACACAGGGAAGTGGAATACATGAATTCAAAACCACAACATGTATGTGTGTATATTGGGATGGTGCAAAAATAAATGCCGGGGAAAAAAGTTTAAAATGTTAAGCTCTCGCTCTCTATGATTTTTCTAAATGGAAATAAAGAATACTGGTATTTTTTGTTAAAAAAAAAGATTATGCTTCCATGTATTTTATATAAAGTACTTTTTTCTAGAAATTGTATAGAATTTTTCAATATTTTTCGAAACCATGTTTCTCTTTCGGAGACTTCCAGTAACAATACCCATTGGTTTATTTAACCATATTTTAATACTAAATATTTTTCATATGTTCCTAAAAAATTTAATTTTGTTTCGAATTTTTTTCCTCGACATTCTTGGCGGCTTTAGAAATATTTCTATTCGACATTTTGTTTTTTGGTATTTTAGTTTCGACATTTTAAATTTCGAAATATCGTAGCAGACCCACTAAGCAAGGTGTCAAAAACGTGTTTTTACAAAAATGTAAATTTTATAGCGGAATCCGGTAGAATGAATACCCATCGAGTGAAAATATTTGTTAGAACTTAAGTTAACAAAATGAAGAACAACATTTGTTTCGCAACTTTTCTTAATCGAACAATCTTCTAGGAATGTGCGTGGCAATTTTAGGACCAAAATCTAAAAATTTTTATTTCATTTTGTATTTCGACAGAATAGGTATACCGTGCGACAGTAAATTTTACACACGAAAAATCAATATATGTGCCAAATATAGTAAAACTGCATTTTTAGTTATTCTCTCTGACGTCAGGTTTTTTTTTTAAAGAACTATGCAATTTGAAAAATATGACTAATTCTAAAAATTATTAAATAATTTCACTTCAAGGTAGAAAAACAGTATGGGTACAAAATTAGTAGAATTAAAACCGATTAAATTTTTTGGTGCATAAGGACGATTATATTCTTTCAAAGTGTTATCCTTAAAATTTTACAAGTATAGTTTTTGAAAAAATTATATATTAAGGACAGGTCGAGTACCATAACCTAGAATTTCATCCTTCTAACCTTATTAGCTTAAAAAAATTAAATTTATTAAAAATGATTTTAAATACCTATTCGTCTTTGTGAACCAAAAAATTTAATTTTTTTTTAATTCTACAGAATTTTCTCCTTTCACTAAAAAATTATACGTTACTAAAAATATTAATTTCCTAGATCGATGACCCAAACAGATTCAGAATCAGAAAAGAAAATCTTTCTATTGCGGTTAATTTCTGAACTGTCAAAAGCGGTGTCTAAATTTTATTGAATTGAGGAATTGCTGTTTTCTAAATATTTTAATAAAATAAATTGTCCTCAAGCTCGAATACAATTTTTGATTAGCAATGTACTTGTAGTTACTTAAATCCAGTCGACAACCTGCAGATTCTGGTTTTTTATTTCCAAATTTCATTATGTGAACATATTAATTTTCATTAATATTTATATTTTTTGCTTAAAAAGCCCTTAATGGCTATTTGAAGATGCAAATACGAACGATTTAAATTTTTTATATTTAAAGTGCGTGATGTGCTTACGGTGCACATTTATATACATATTTGGGAAAAAACACACACCCGCATTTGTTTGCAGTTTTTTTTTCTATTATGAAATTGCTCATAAAGTTTAGTTAGCCCATTTGTCAGTTTCAAATTGCTTGCTTCCTTAATTATTTGACTTACAGCCTGTCAGCAGAGTCTTATCGGTTTATGTGCAAAATCATTATTCATTGCGCCTTTTTATAGCTTTAATGTCAGCGCTGTTGGAAGCTATGAAATAATTTTAATGTGATGACTGAAGCGACCGATCGCACTCATTTTTATATGAGTAAACATTTTTGAAGTGGGCCACCATTTTTTAGAAGGTCGACCTTTTTTTGTGCAATTCTCTGTTTATGTCTCACAACGATAAAAGAAAAATACAAGTTTCACAATTTTTCCAAATTCGCTTTATTTTGGAAGTTATAAATAGCTCTTAACTTTTTTGGAAATTTTTTGGATTTTATTTGTTTCTCGCAATTGTAAACACCGATTCTGCTAGTTTTTTGCCGAGGTTTTCTTCCCAGTTTTATTTTTTAATTTGTCATACTTTTTTTTAATAAATATTATTAAAAATTTTTAAAATATTGCTGACATCTCAATGGCTTTAATGGCTAGTTTTCTGTATAAAAAATATAATTCATTCAAAAGCAAAAACCACAAGAACCAATTTTTTTAATTTCATACAGAACTCGGAAAAAGGCAAGAAATTCCAAAAAATTCTCATCAAAATTTTAGATTTTTTTACTCGATTTCTTAGGAAGATTTCGAGTATGCAGTTTGGTTAATTTTAGTATAATAAAGTGCATGTTTACAAAAAATTTAGCGTTGATTTTTGAGATTTTTTTTTTGTCGCGAGTGTTGCGCATTATTTTTCTTTCATATAAAAATAGATTTTGTTCATGCATTAGATGGAAGAAAACGCTCGGCAAAAACAGTTGTCAAAAATCAACGGTAATTTTTAGCGATTTGATCAAGTTGAAAAATTTAAAATTTTGATTGTTTTTTGATTTTTTGGTATTTATTGCATTTTCTCGAGCTCAGTATGAAATTAGAAGAAATGTATTGTCGTGGTTTTGCTGTTGTGTTTGGGGGTAAATCGAATCGGTTGACGTGGTCCAAAGTTATGCGGTAACATACATAAAAAAAAAAAAAAAAAAAAAATATTCCGACGAACTGATAACCTCCTCCTTTTTTGGAAGTCGGTTAAAAAAGCAAATGCTTGGCTGTTGTCGCTGTGCTAACAGTTTTTCAAACCCTGATAATTTCTATAGATATTCGCACGATACAAATAATTTTTACGGTATTTTCCCCGTGAAAAATAATAAGTTTTTGACAATTGGAAGAAATACAACTTTGAAAGTCTTTTTTAAACGATTTTTCATTTTGCTACGTTAGAGCCGTTGCCGAGAAACTTATGGATACATATACATATACACAAAAATTGCTCGTTTATGGTTATTAGAATAAGGGGCAAAATTTCCCGCAAAACCCCCTCCCCCCCAATCAGAAAATTCTGGATCCGCCGCTGCGCCTAAGCATCTTTTTTAGATAAATATTAAAAATATTTCAAATACAAAATCAACATAGGAAAAATACGTGTAAAATGCTTAACCATAAAATTTTAATTTTATTAAATTTGGCAACGCCGTATGTTATCATTGTGACAGCACGAAAAGCTCAGAGCTAATGAATTAACGATGAATATACCTTCGGACCTTTATCTTCATGAAGTAGGATGAGTAAAGTAGAAAAAAAGTTCTGAACTAGAACAATGAATCCGTCTTTAGTTTTCTCGCCATTATCATCGTCTTTTCTGTCTTCTTGAAATTAGATAGAAAAAAGTCTTTGGATTTGGTGGGGAATGAGGGGAAAAAGGAAGTATCTTTAATCAACACACATACAGCCAGTGCATGCGCGTCTGTCGACAGCTATTATTTCGAAAAAGTAGACGAGTTCGTTTATTTAGGAAGCATCATTAATAAGGTTTGAGCCGCATGATACCAAACGAGGTTTTAGAGAAGGTGACTCCCTTCGGTGTGATTTCTTTAATCTGAAGTTGGAGAAGTTAATAAGAGCCGTAGAACTGAACCGACTGAATCGACATCATCGGTAAAAATAAGAGATACGTCTGCGTCTGTTCTGCCTTGTCGGAATTAGATAAGAAAGCAAAGCACTTGACATTTCCAATTGGCGTTAGTGGGGTCACAGAAAAGAAACGAGTGGCGTGTTTTTTTTTGGATTCGTAAATTACTTTTCGTTTTTGTACATCTGTGTTAGCTCTTATCTGCTTAATTAAAAATTTTTCCGGTTCTCTTGGTAACTAATTGAGCTCCCTAAATTTACCTAATTGATGTCGAACTAAAATCACCGCTAAATGTAAGAGGCTGATTTCAGAATTTGAAGAATTATTCTCCATTCTATGCCCTAAGATTCAACAACTCAGCTTCGGGCAATTAATTTACTCGCTAATATAATAAACTCAGCTGTCGCAATCAGCTTAAGGAGTATATAATCCTTCAAGTTGAGCATTTCTTGGCTCAGAATTGACTGCCAACTGCCGTTAATAATTTGCAACAATTTCCGCAATTTTCATTACATATTTGCAAGCCGGTGTCTTAATTTCTTGTTTGTACACATATATTCATACATCAATATACGCAGGGGTGTAGCCAGAGATAATGTATGGGAAGGAGGAAGGGGTGTATATCTGCTTGGAAGAGAAATAACAATCTTTTCCGCCATACCATGCTTTGACTTCGGAAAAAATGACGAAGATGATAAAAACTCTACAAAGCTCTCCGAACCCACGGCGACCTCTAATATGAAATTGCGTTGTGAAATAACCGGCCTTGCTAATTAAAAATGTTTGCAACTACTTCTAAGTTGAAAAATAACGGGTGTTTTTTATTTCTATATAAATGTAGGGTGATCCATCTAGACCTTGGTTTTTTAATTTGAAATAAAACACCTACAAACAGAACTGGATGTCGGAATCTTTATTATCACCCGAAAGAAGAATCTATGACATATTTTGTTTTTAAATAATTTCATTCAAATGTTGTCCGCTGATTGAACAAACCGTAAATAACAAGCACTACCGCACCATTGTAATGAACCTTTTGTTACCTGAAATTGAAGCCCGTTGTGTCGGCAACATTTGGTTTCAGCAAGTTAACGTGTGATGTCACGCCTCTGTTTTTTTTTTCTTTGAGGTTATGTGAAAGTCTTCATTGATAAGCTAGCTGTGATTCAAAACTTGAAAGCCAACATTACTCTCGTAATGCAAAAGTAGACCTTTCGAATGGACGAACTACAGCATAGTTGCGGACAACATTTGAATGAAATTATTTTTAAAAAGTAAATGTAAAAGACTGTTCTTTCGGGTAATAAAAAAAAACTGCGACATCCAGTTCTATTTTAAGTGTTTGATTAAAAATTATAAAACCAAGGTTTAGATGGATCACCCTATACATACATATGTACAAACATAGGCTGATACTTTCTTCAAGTAAATAGTAGACGACAGCAGTCAGCTTGGCAAAAATTAGTTTTAATTTTATGCTAGGAACACCACAGCTTGCTTTACTGCGTAATTTTATTAACTTTGTTGCCTACCTGCAGTGCACTATGGGCCAGGAAGGGAACAAAACTGGCCAAAATTCAAAATCTTACCACACAAAATTTCAGCGTGATGTGACCAATGGAAATTTCAGGGATCTGGGAGGTGGTGAATATGAGTCCGTTTAAAGTCAATTATGAAGCACTAAAAGTCAAAAGCCGCATAATGTAACTAAGGTATGTAGAATTAGAAATAAAAGGGCGGAAAAAATAATAATAATATTCTTTAAGCCCAGTAGAATTTGGAATCTACGTCATTCTGTCTAAAGTTGTGATGGGCACTGCCTTGCCCGCGGGAAAAGCTCTTTTAAGCAAGCTATACATTTTGTATAGACGCATGCAGAGCAAAAGCTCTCTCTCTGCCCCTCGCTGGTCTAAAGCAATATATAGCTTTATGTCACTTAAAATCTTGATTTAGAACTATCACGAATTGTTTAGGCACGACTACTTACACCAAGCGCCTAAATGTATGCTATGTACTGCTGCATGTGCAAAAATTTCATTCATTAAATTTGTGAAATTTTTTGCACATGCACTTCTCAATCGCCATATAATAAAACATTGTTAAGTTATAATTTGATGGCATTTCAAAGTATACTCGGCCTAGTCTGATACATCCTCCGGACAATGCTTGCGGAGTTTTTTGCGGACTCTGCGGGGCTTACAACCATGTAGATGTGGTATATACATAGTATGTAGATACCATTGACCACAGTTCCTACACTAATTTTTGGTTCAATAAATATATTTTTTTTTTATAAATACATGCAAAATATTGGTCCCTCTCTCACTGAGTTATATCTAAAAATAAATTGACTATTTGGACCAGTACGAATTTTTTCGTCATGATCAGGGTTGCCACTGATGGAAAAATATACTTACCATCCACTTGAAAAAAATTTACCGAATCTGGAAAATAACTATCAATAACCCTTTTTAGTTATTTTAATAAAAACTAGGGTTTGTTCTATTTCAATAAAAATTAAAATTTAATAATATGGTATTTGAGATCATATTAATGGCATCTCCTCACAGACATATACAGTGACTCAAAAAACCGTTGGGAATTTTTTTAATATTCACAATGTTTTTGTTTGCTTTTTTTGTTTGAATAATATATTGTTTGCGTTTTAACCAAATAAAAAGCAAAAATTCAGCTATTTAAATTTAGGAAGATTCCAAAAAAAAAATTGTCTAAATGCAATTTTATAGCTAATGGAATTTTAGTATAGTCAACAATGAGTTTTTTTGCCGCCGGTCTTTTGTGGTCCTTGTTCATTTACCAATTGACATTATTAAAACTGGCGTTGATTTTTAATTTTTTTTATTTATTTTAAATGCATTTAAAATTTAGATTAAAATACGTCAAAATTCAAATGGATCTATATTTTATTTAATTTTTCAAAAAAGCCTCAATATCAATTACTTTTTCTTTTCTTACACACTCAGTGTATGTATTTATAACACCCTACTACTAAATTTTCACTTTTTCATTAATTTTACGCCACAAATTGGTTTTAGTTTGCAAACGCTGACACTTTACCCTCAGCGGCTCAGCGAATAAGTAAATTTGACGCGTCAGAAAGCCGCAAGGCAGTTATCAAACAAACCGCAACAACTCAAAATACATACCACGATTGCTAGTAAAATTAAAGTATCTGCATATTTATTAAGGTAAAATTGGCAGTCGAGCTAGAAAATAGAAAATGAGAAAAAACAAGTAAGAGCAGCGCTGTCTTCGGCTATGCCGAAGGCTTCATACCTTTCATGAACATCTGCAAATTTTACTTTGACAGATTACTGCTTTTGAATACATCTGCATACATCGATAGTGGAGTTATATACTTATATAAAACATCGCATCTAAACAATCAGAGGTATGGAAGATATACTTTATACACCAATCTAAGTGATATTCACCGCTATGTGATCGGTATGTAAACCGGTAACACAATTTATTGGGTTTAGTTTCGTACATAAAGGAGATATATGGCAAAAACTGGTATCTTAACAATCAGTGCTATAGGAGATAAAGCTTATACAGCATAGATTTTGACGATTTTCTCAGTAGACTTTGTATTATTATTTATAAAATATCTTACGAAATTTATCGGTTTTAGCTGTTCAAATAAAGGAGTTTTACAGTAAAATTCCATATCTGAACAATCAGATGTGTGGAAGATATATGTTGTAGTCATCCGATCCTTGTTATTTTCACTGTAAGTATTCTGTTAATAATGAGTGAAAATGGTGCGAAATTTCATGTTCCTAGCTGCATAAATGGAGGAGTTATGATAAAAGACCTCATATCTGAACAATCAGTTGTATGGGGGCTGCAGGTTATAGTGACCCGATCTTTGTTATTTTCGCTGTAAGTCTTCTGTTGATAATGAGTGAAAACAGCGCGAAATTTCATGGTCCTAGCTACATAAATGGATGAATTATAACGAAAAATCTCATATCTGAACAATCAGTTGTATGGGAGCTATAGGTTATAGTTACCCGATCTTTTTAATTTTCACGGCAAGTTTTCTGTTGATAATTATTGAAAACAGTGCGGAATTTCATGTTCCTAGCTATATAAATGGAGGAGTTATAACGCAAAATTTTATATCTGAACAATCAGTTGTATGTGAGCTATAGGTTATAGTGACCCGATCTTTGTAATTTTCACTGTAAGTATTCTGTTGATAATGGGTGCAAGTATTGCAAAATTTCATGTTCGTAGCTGCATAAATGGAGAAGTTATAATGAAAAATCTCATATCTGAACAATCAGTTGTATGGGAGCTATATGTTATAGTGGTCCGATTCTTCCGGTTCCGACAAATGATTAATACATTATAAAAATACACCCACCTACCAAATTTGATCCGGATATCTCGAAAACTGAGAGACTAGATTGCATACAAACAGACAGACAGACGGACAGACGGACATGGCTAAATCAACTCAGCTCGACGTTCTGATCATATAAGTATACATTTTCATGGGTCTATCTCTTTTTGTTCTGGTACTTACAAACATCGGACCAAAGTTATAATACCATTTCATGCTCATGAAAGGTATAAAAAGAAAAAATTATATTGCAGAACCAAATCCAATGCCTGCCAAAGCAAACAATGACTCATTCTGGGCCTGCATAGTGTTAAGCTACTGTAGAATGTTGCTCTACTGTTTCTTCCGAACTCCGATGCATAAGGAGCTAGTTTGCCGCTGGTATACATATACATATATCCTCCTGATAGCTCCGAGTATGCTTTTCAGCTAGGAATGCTGCGATGGCACGGCATTAAGATTAGCGCGACACTATGAAGTATTATTGCCACTACATCACACATTATTTCGGAGCCGTTTGTTAAGAAAATCCAAACCATTAAATAAATTTATTAAGCGGCTGTTTTTTTATAATCTATCAAACTATAGCTGCCATACAACTGATTGTTCAGACATGAAATGTTCCCTTTTATATAAGTCCTTAATTTTTTCAGTTAGGAAGATGAAATTTCGCATTATATTCACTTATTACGGGTACTAACAAAAACTTTACCTTTCGGCCCACTATAACATATCGCTAGCTTAGAGTGAAAAGTTGCTAAGTCCACTTTTTATGAAAACTCATATTTTGATATAGGAGGCTAGAGAAATTGAACACGCATCGTTTAGAAAATTATAAAAGTACTTGTTTTATTCTTTCCTCTTCTTAAGCAATAAAAGGAAAATTTGCTAAGAAGCGCCACAAATTCGATAAGGCCAAAATAATACGACATCTTTTAATAAATATCGAATCCTTCTGATTCTTATGGAGTTTTGCTTTGCTTTAAACGCGCAAAATGTTTGATTCAAAGTCTTGCGAAATAGTTAAAGAAAATCGCTATAGGAAGATTTTTTCCTCTCCTGTAAAATTTTTAAAATGGGACTTAGCAACTTTTCTTTCTAAGCTAGCGATATAGCTCCCTTACAAGTAATTGTGAATGAGAGTAGACCCGTCTTTAAGGAATTAGTTCTCCCAGCTACAAGACACCTCCTTGTGGAATTCATTTACTTCGGTTTATGGTTTCAATACGAAGCGCTGTTCAAATCCACCCCATAACAAAGCCTTACATGCCGGAATGGATTTTCCATGATGGGTGTCATACCTTTTTACTACCTCTACGGGTAGAGAAACCAGACGACCTCTAGAGTAATACGAGCCACTATATATTGAAAATGTAGGAATCAGAATGCTTGCTAAGAATTATAAAAACAATGCCATCACTAAATCCGAGTGAGCTCCAAAATATCGGGCCTCCGAATCGATTTTCAATACAAATTCTTGAGCTTGAACTCACTTCACCAGTGCAAAATTTGTTTAGCAACGTTTTTTTGCAGTGACCCAGAATAATAATTATTTCGTGGTGGAGTTTTAAAAAAGTCATCAAAATTTTCGTAAGAATTATAAGTTTTTTGTTAATAATTATGTGTGAGAAAATTTGTTTAAGTCATCGATAACTATTATTTTAAGACTTATATAATAAAAGTCTTTTCATAATAATTATCATTGAGATAAATATTTTTAAGTGTTCAAAGACTTTTATTTTGAGACTTGTATTATAAAAGTCTATTATTTTATGTCTTGAAGGACGGAGCATGTTCAGGACTATTTCAGGATTACTTCGAGACTGGATGGGGGCCAGTTCGGGACTAGATTAAAAATTTATGACAACACTATCCTGTGACTGCCAAATGTGCAAATGTACAAATCGTGTGATCCCTGCTGAACCGTTAATTTTTGGCAATTTTTGTTCGCGCATTTTCTTCCATACAAAGTATGTTCGAAAATTTTTTGTATGTAGAAAATTAGCAACACCTCCCACAAAAAAAGAAAAAAAAAAACAATTTGCACTCTGTTATACAGAAATGGAATGGGCAGTTTTATAGCTGCATACTCAGAAGGTTTCTAATTAAATAGCTAAAAATGTTGATGATTCTTTCGAATTTTGCTAATTTTTGTAGAAAATTTAAACTTTTGACTTACTTGATTTTGGTTAGATAACGAGCTACACTCTCATAAAAAATAATAAACGCTAAATAAACGAAAGGAAAATAGCCAAATAATGCTAAAATGTCTCTCCCTATTCATATTTTCGCGACTGTATATGTATATTTATGCACATATACTTACTTTTGGTCAAATTGGCATACAATATACAACCGATAAACGTTTGACTTTTCCGATTGGCTAAACACTGTTCAGGGAAATTCATTTGCAATCACCAAAAAGCTAATCGATTGCATTGTTGGTTCCTAACAAAGCAAAATATCGTAAAAAACATATTTTCAATTATACTTTTTCTAGCTTCTTGATTTTATTCACTCGCTTGCGTTCGCCCAAACGTTCATAATAATTACAACGGCTTTGACTACCTAGAAGCTACCTACTTGTAATTGATTTTTATTGCCAACGGTTAATTGAATCAGAATTGGCTGGTAATTGAAGTACTTACTACCCCTCCACCCGCCATAGACATTATGTAACTAATAACTAGAGCCATTAAAGTATGGCAATGGTAGGTGCTGATGGGCTGTCAACTGCAGTGGCAACTGTAACAATCTTGTCCTTCATTCTGCCGCGCAGTGGCGAAATGCTCTCAAGTGAATTTAATTAGTCAATTTGCACTGAATTGACAAAATGCAATAGCGACAGTCATAATCATAACAATTCAAAACAGTATTACATACAATATATACAAGCTCAGCAGAAAAATTATTATTTTTCTTCGACTTGCGAGGGCCTGTGAAAGGAAAGCGGAGGAAATAAGTGGGTACGTACGCGAAAATTTTGTCGGAACTTTCTTACACAAGTGCTGTTATTATGCATTGGTTGAGCAAATAAATTGCCCAAAGCAAATGAACCAATTTATTTTTGATTAAAATGTTAAAGGTATTATTTACCTATGCACTCCGAAATGTTAGCGATCTATAAGTACTTACATACATACATACTTATGCACAAAAAAGAGTGCTGGCAGTTTCTACGAAAAATTCAAACAGTTTAGATGTCAAAGCGAAAAAGTTTTCGACCAGAAATTTGAGGCGCTTTCTCCAGTGTGCGGGCACTCACAGTGGATATTGACTACATATTGTATATACATATGTATGTGCCGAAGATATTGTAGAGACAGTTATTATCGACCCAAGCGCCTTGTTAGGAGTTTAGCCGTCTACGACAAAGGCGGAAGTCGCTGTAATCTGGGAGTCTATGGGTCTAGCTCAAAGACAGTTCCTATGAGAAGTCGCTAGATCCCATTCCAACGCCGATTTTTGAGGCATCTGAGAAAATCGAGAACTCTTCGTCACTCATAATAATTCTAAGCTCCTAATCACTTCTGTCAGAATACTCGATTTCGAAATTGGGGTCAAAGTCAAATCTCTCAAGAATGAAAGCAAGAAAATACTTCTCATAAAACCATTTGCCATTCCCTTAACTTGTCTAATAACATTAGCAGGCAGAGCACAAATTGAAGTAGAAGGTCGGTCAAACACTTAGCCAAAAAATAATGGCCAAAAATGTTTGTTTAATTGAATGAAATGTTTATTGCAAGAAGCATTTGGTGAACGCGTTATTTCTCGAAATGGGCCTGTCGATCGGCCACCGAGTTGCGTGATTTACCTCATTTTTTTGATTATTTTCTCTGCGGTTAGGTGAAGTCATTGGCAGGTCCGAGAAACAGTCAATCATTTTTCCTCCTCTTACTTCTTGAAACCAAGCCAAAGTTACCAAAGTATGACACCGTTCAATTATCTCCCCTGATGAACCATTTCATGTCACTGATGAGTCTCATCAGGCATCTTTCGTCGGTGTTTGAAACCTCACTAGGTTCAGCCAGAATCGGTGATCGCAGATGCCGTAGTCTGCTCATTAACACAGTAAATGAAAGACCGTTTTCTCCTGTTCGTAGTTCTTACAGCTTATGAAATACCTTCGGAGAATCCCACCGAGCCTTTCTGCATGTTTTCCTATTAAAGAGTATCCGGTCGGAGCTCCCACAACGTTAGATGTATCCTACCTTCCTAACAGAACATACGCTTCGTGACCGTCTTCGATCCAGGCATCGAGATTTATGCATAAGAATCGTAAAATCGTTATTATAACAACAGATTTGTAAATACCGCCCATCAAGGTAATGTTTTCAATGAATAACCGTTTTTTCGCTCTCCTGTAAAATTTGAGTGCCGTAAGATGGGCGGTTTTGAAAAAATATCGACGATATATATTTTTTTTGCTTAAAAATGCCTTGTTTTTTCAAAAACTGGTGCTACAACCACCGAGAAATGCAACCGCTTAACAACAAAATGCTTATCAAAACTTTTGTTTATGCAAACATGGTTAAATAATAAATAATTATCGCCGCCAAAAATACTCGTTTTATTGCATTTAAGGCTAATTAACAAGAGAATTAGAATTTTTTTATGGAAAATCGTTTTTGTGAATACTCGCTGTAAAAAAGTGCCTTTGAAAATTTAATTTAATCGATTATTTCTCAATAAATGCAATTAATTGCAATTAATTTTTTTGGATTGTGACACTGGATCACAAATTTTAGTTTGGTTTTTGTTCTCCAGACGCCACTATCCAAATTCTATGTAGAATTGCTCGGTGATTCCGAAAGTCGAGATATTTTATTTCAGAAAAGCGTGTTATTCGTGAGTACGTGGCGTATGAGTAACTTTCTTATTATCTCTTATTTATGCATCGATTTTCTTCATAGTAATTTGATTTTTTTTTGTAGCAGAACAGGCTTTAGCACAAATGCAAAAATTTGGCACAGAACCTGTTATTTTTTTTTAAATTTTTCTTCTGTTAAAGTTTGATTTTTTTAATTTTTTCATTAAAAAAATCTAAGAAATAGAGAAGCAGACCCATGATAACTTCAATCATATATGCGATCAGCTAATAAATAGGTATGCATTTATATGCCATGACGAGTATCTTCTATGAGTTAATATTTGACAAGCGCCACCTGTCACTACTTCGGTTAATTTTTATTTCCTTTCATACTGTAGCAATTTGTATTAGTTAAACAATACAAACAATCTTTTGCGTCTGACATTGTGATACTTATTTCAATTACGTCAGATTAAGTTGAATTTGATTTTTTAAATACGTAGCAACCCTCCTAAATATAGTTCAGAAATAAAGCCTTTTAAACCCTTTTCATTTAATACCCGTCTTTTAATGATTCCGTTAGCTTATTTAATTATTTGAGTTTTACTTTTAAAAAAGGTGGCAACCTTATTTGATATTCTAAAGATTTTTTACCACTCCTTCGTTTAAAGCCCATATTTTAATATTTCCCAAAACTTATGCATACTTTAATTGAATCCGACTTTTCGAAAATTGGAAAATAGTTCAATAAAAAATGTTACTTATACTATTTATTATCATAATTTTATGAAATTCTTATGCGGTTTATAAAAATTTTTGTTGTTAATTAAATTTCAGCCTAGAAGCCAATATGTAATAAAAAAGGGAGCATAAAAATAAAACATTTGAGCTGCTTGACCGCTATGAGCAGATGAAAGAAACTTTTATATCCCCATTGGAAGCATACCTAACGGAGTGCTGCAATTGCAAAAAG
>NW_023458565.1:2440779-2480426 GCF_013731165.1 Rhagoletis pomonella | reverse complement strand
TATCCCCATTGGAAGCATACCTAACGGAGTGCTGCAATTGCAAAAAGGGATCAAACAAAAGTGGATGAAAACTATAAATAGTTTGAACAACTTGCCGAATGCACTTTTAATGCGGTACGTTTTATAATTTCCTTAAACATATTTTATTTTTTTCTTATTATTTTTTTTTTTTGTAATTCAACTAACTTTTCGTTATTTTGGCGTCGCCTGAATTTTCTGCTACTTGAGTGTAAAGTTCCGCATAATAACAGCATTACTTTTAGTTTATACATTAGCCAGAACTAACAATTTTGAAAATATCATGCACATATACATACATACTTAAATATGTACATGTATACAAACGATGCAAGTAAAAAAAAAAAAAAAAACAAAATAAATAGTAACAGTAACAATCCTTGCATTACCGTTAGCTAAGTACTGTTGCAGAAAGTTGTATCTTAAGAATGGGCGCATATTTTGAGGGAATGCACAAAATTATAAACTTTATCTAAGTCGGCACCTGCAGTTGATATAGTTAATTAAAATGTATTATGTTCACAACACACTAAGCTAGTCGCACGGACCAAGTAACGTCACATCATGACAAAACCATTTCAGCCGCCGTAATTCCGCTTAATCCAACAAGTGCTATACTCTAAGTCAAGTTTCAAGTTGCAACTCAGCACAACTCATCTCAACTCAATGCAATGCAACCACTTCGAATGCCAAACAACAATGTGCAGGCAACTACTTAGTTAGTTGAAGATTTGAAGTGAAATAGGGAGCGAGAGTAATCCGACTGTGATAGCAATGAGTGGACGATTTGGTTGCGGTTCATTTACATAGAAGGAACATAACAGGCAGTCAAAGTTATTGTTGCTTATAAAAGCGAAAAGAGGTAAGTACATCTATTCGTGAGCTGTGCTCGGATTTGATATTCTTTAATCCCTTTTATTAAAGTTACGCTTACAGTTGGATGATTTTAGTTTTAATTAAAGCAAACGTTAACTAGATGGGTAAAAGAGTAGGGAAAGTGGTTTTGAAATCGCTATTGGCTTAAATAAGGGAGAAGAAGAAATGCCTCATTTTGTTTTACTGGACTTGGTGATTTTGAAAACAGAACAAAAAGGAAGTGTAAACATTATGAAAGTATTAAATAAAATGGTGCTACAAGAACGCAATTCTTCAATACTAAAAAAAAATGTTAAATATGGTTTCTCGTTTGCTGAAACCACCTTCAAAAATAATGATAGCTGAAAGTTGCGGAGTAAAAGTTGCTTATTGATTTTAGGATGAGGGTTCAACTGAGTTATAAAATATCGAATATCAGTCATGTGACTTAAGGCCACAAAGTTATAGCTGATTAAAAATTGCACGCCTCAGGTGTGTACATACCCTTTGGATGTTATATGTTATGCCAAAACTCAGAATACCATGTGCACACGGAAACCACAATATTTTCCAACGACAAATAGGTAGATTTGGCTGTCACTGCTACGCAGGGATACACATAGGCCACGAGTTGAAGGCCCGTTGTGATACCACGACTAAGAGTTTTCACTATCACTTGCTAAACCATTTTGAATCCTTGACGAAACTCGTCAGGCATTTAGGGTTTAAATCTCCCAATTTGTCAAAGTCACTAAATGCCAATGCCGAACAGTTACAGGGAAGGTGGAGAACTGTTCATAGTTCTTGCAACTTCTGCATCACCTATGGCGAGGCACTCCGGGCCGTTCTGCGTGTTTACCTAAGAGACGGTGGCCTGTTAGAGCACCAATTGTGTGAGATATATTTTTCTTCTTTTAAAGAATATAAGCTTCGAGAGCTTTTGCCGTTCCCATCTAGGCCAAGTTTGCCTAGAAATTAGACGGGTCGTAGTGTGCATCCATATTTCGCCCGCTCGAGCATGTGTATGCAGATAAATTCTCTTAAAAGCAGATTGCAAGTGCCGATGGGCATACCAATGCGTTCTTTGCCCGGAAGAATCCGCTTGGTAGTAAGAATGGCTCAGGGCAAAGCTCCCACTCCATCGTTAATTTTTGAACCATCTGTGAAAATTACTGTAGTTACTACCGGGTGGAATACAGTAGTTTTCTGCCCATTTTTCCCTGCCTTGGATTTTCATGATGAAGTTTCTATTCGGAACTAGAGTTTCAACACGAAGGCCTGTATAGCGCCGAAGAAAGCAATATTTTTCCCGAATGCAGCAGTGACCCAGCAAACCCGATTTCCATTGCCCTGTCTCTCTTGACCGGAGTGCAGCAAGAGATGCCATCTGCTTGCCCACTAGATCTAGTGTATCATTTGGCGTTGTCCGCTTTGCACCGCTAATACAGATTATACTATTTCTCTGTACTTTGCTGAGTATGTAGATAAAAATTTGAGGCCTGCTCAAGGCCGGACACCATACTATAATTTTCCAGAAAGGAGAATCGGTCTAACCACCGCTGGGTAGATCCAGCGGAATATTCCCGGACTCAACCCACATTTCTTTCCAATGGCCCTCTTGCACGAATACAGACGCCTTCTCATAACGCTGGATTATGTTCATGTACATGGTTGAGAACGGAAATGGCTCCTTAATATCTACCTTAATATTGACACTGAATTAAAAAACGTGCTAGTCAGCGGCAGAGGAGGTGCAGAGTGGCCGATAAAGAGGCAATGTCTCTCTGCACCGATGGCTCAAAGATGAACTGTGGTTTGGTGGCAGGTGTATACTCCGAGGAACTCGGCGTCTCATTGTCTCTCTGTCTATGAAATAAGGCAAGCATCTTCCAAGCGGAAGGCATCGGAAAAATTAAGAAAGCAATAATATACTTTGACAGAAAAATGGCTCTTTTAGCACAAGCATCACCGATCAACAAATCCCAGCTAGTCCAGAAGTGTAAAACGGAATTATGCTTATTGTCGGCGTTGATAAGCGTCTCTCTTGTCTGGGTTCCCGGCCATTGAAGGCAATGAGAAAGCCGATGAATTGGCGAAAGCAGGAGCTAACTTTGAAGACTCCGCGACTGTTGCACTGGGATGCCCCTCGGATTCGTTCAAAGAGAAATTGGTTTGCACTTTCTTGGACTGGCAAGGAGAAAATGGTCGGACATACGGACTTGCCAAATAGCTAGAAAACTCTGGCCTGACTATAACAGGACGAAGACACTAGACATTCTTAATAGATCAAGGGCAGAAGTTTGTAAAACTGTAGCAACCATTACGGGCCACTGTCCCATACGCAAAAATGCAGAGAGAGAGAGAATGGGGCTCCCATATAATAGAGCTTTCCGCAGCTGTCAAATGGCGGCAGTTCAGCATTTCCTTTGTGAATGCCCAGGTCTAGCAGCTATTGGGCATAAAGCAGTAGGTCAGTGATTCTCAAAGTGGTCCAGGTCGACCCCAGTAGACCAGGTGGACCTCCAGTGGGCCAGGTGGACCCCCAGTGGACCAGGTGGACCCCCAGGGGTTCATGGGAGACTCGACGGGGATCTTCGTTGACGTGAAAAAAATATGGGGGGTCCACGAGTTGTAAGTGTGGGTACAAGAAAATTTACCTGGTTTCAATAGTAAAACATAAAAATGGTTGCTTGAAAGCCTCTTTATTTAAATTTTATTTTTTTTGAGGGGCGTGTAGTGCTCTTGTCGCACTGCTAAAGAAACGGGTATTCTTATAACACTGAATGAGGCGAGGCGAAAATAGCTGACGGCAGAGATTTGAGCATTTGTGTCTACCCAATGCTATAGGATAGAACGCCACCATTACCTTTGTTGAAGAGATTCTATAATGTTTAGTTCCCTGAGGATGAATGCTGGTTTAATTCAAGCACTGAGCTCCGACTCACACATTGTCGAATCTTCACTGATGGCTCCAAAATTAACTCTGGGTCAGGATCTGGGGTCTTTTTCGAAGTTAATAAGTTAATAAGTTAAGCTTCACTTTTCGCTTGGGGAAGATGTCCCGGTCTTCCAGGCGAGGGGTCTACGGGAAAAACAAGTTTGAAAAACTCTGCACTAAGTAGACACATACAAACAAAACTAGCAGATATATAAGGATCTACTATAGGTGACATCGGCAAATTCATCAAGAAATCAAGGTGTTTTGACCGAGAAAACTAGACATGCATTCATTCCCACGAAAGTGCATCAAAATGGCTCAAAACGCGCTAACTGTATCGTGGTAGTACTATGAAGCACTGCAACCAACGACCCCAACACATATCAACCCACACTAACTCACCTAAGTCCACCTCAACTTAACTCACCTGACCTAAGCTCACCTTAATTGTAGTGGTGGAGTCAAAACCACCAGTCGAGCAGTAATAATATTTTGGAGCTTAACTAACTTTTGCTGACTGTTTGGCCCAGCTTCTCCGCCAATTTCTGGTGGGCGTCCTGATGTTACACAAATGAAGTGACGTGCAGTTTTACGTCGCCTCCGAACATCAACTGGATTTTATGAGAAGCTTTTTCATGTGAAGAGGCGACCGCTGTTAGAAAAAAACTTTTTCTATCCAACCTTTTAAATGTCGCTTGATTCACCATGCGCGAGCTTTGTCAAATTTTCACAATACATGCATAGAACTGTACAAAGGCAGCGCCAGTATTTCTTATCTCGTTGTAAGAATAAGAGTCTTTTCCTGTACATAACCTTTTGTTTCACTCCTTTTGTCATTCTTTAAACATCAATTGTCCAAAATCATTGTGTAAATTCATTGCGTTCATTGAATGGATGTATTTTGGTTGCGAAGGTTTGAGGGTTTCCACTTGTTCATTGTTTTGAATCGTTTGCTGCAAAATTTAGAACTGCAAAAGAGTGAGGAATAAAGAACTGAAAAACGAGGATTTTTTTTTTATTTTTAAATAATCTAGGGTCATTCATGTTTGTGAAATAAATAAAAGGCATTGGAGCGCGACAAAATGTGTGGCATCATTACACAAAAACAACAATAAAGAACACTATTGAAAGAGCAAAAACCAAACAAACAAAGAAACACCCGACTAATTCGATAGCGACAACACCGAGAGTAATGTGTATACCAACAATGGGCAGCCGTTAGCAAACAACAACAACGCGTCAACAACAACTACAAAACCAAAGCATTCCGTCCTCCAACATTTATTGTTATTGTGCTTCCGTTTCCGCTTTTATTGAGAGTAGATGAATGAATGGCAAGCAGCGCAGTCGCAATCAGCGTTGACGTTCTTCCATTTGCACCCACAAAGCACCTACAAAAGCTCAAGCTGCAAACAAACATAAAGTGAGCTGCACAAACACAATCACAATGCGCGTTGTTTATACATTTACTATGTGTACACATGTGTGTACATATGTATTTGCTGTTTGATATCAAATATTGGCCAGCTACTATTGTCACGGCGGCAAAGGAAGCGCGTTAACCAACGTCGGTGCCATTGGCCAAACAATACAGACACAAATGGGCGGTAAGGAAGAAATAGAGGCGAGCCAGTTGCAGGGAATGTAACAAAGGAAGGGTGGGTAAAAAAGGTGGTGCAGCTGGAAAATAAAGAATTTTAGATAATATTTTTACCTATTATTTATTTAAGTACCAAGTTGTATATGTGTGTACACATGTACTTACACCAGCATTTGTGAGAATTTCTGAGGGTTACCTGCTTGAAGGTTAAGACATTATAAGCCAACAACAAATCAATATACTATTTCAGGACCTTTTCAATGGTTTGCGGCTTTGCCTGAAGAGTTTGTCAAAAATCAAGTGAATAGGAAACTACAAATCAGAAGACTTTGGAAGTTAGGTATACAATTAAATTCTTCTTCTTCTTATTTGACGCTGTAACCGACTTTGGACAAGTTCAGTAAAGCTTGCCAGTCGTTTTTTATCTGTGCCATTTGAAGAGAATTGGCAATGCTAAATGAAGTCGAGACCTTCTACACCTGGTATTCCATCGCTGAGGAGGCCTACCTCTTTCTTTGCTACAACCAGTGTGTTTCGAGTTGAATACTTTCAGGGCTGGAGCGTTTGTAAACATTCGTACTACAAGACGCTAGCCCGCGGATCTGCCTAAATGCGCGTAAATCCGAACATCGGATGCTGTCATTGTCTTATATAGTGTGGGTTTTGTACTTCGTGACATGGAGTTTTGTACCAAACAGACATGTAATCAATTTGCACTGAACACGGTTACCGCGGTGTAACCGAAATATATTTGAAAATATTAAAATCTTGTGTTTTAATTAAAATTTTTTAAAAACCATTTGACCTCGAACCGGCACAAATAACAAATTAAGAAGTAAAAAGATCGCCAAAACCATCATCATGTAAATATTTTAGTTAATTCCATTATGTCAAAGAGTGACATTAGGCAAATTGACTATCCTTATGGAACTTTTCCGTAATCGTCTGTTTATAATTCGAAGTTATTTATAATTTAAGAGAAATTTTTTGTCGAAAAAAGACGGAGGTGCATCTCCTTTTTTCGACATAACCTTAACAAATATTACTCGATCTGAGATTGAAGACGGGACTTACTGTTACTAATTTATAATAATTATATGGTAAAAAAGCGTTCAGATTAAAACAAAATTATTTAAAAAGAAGAAAAGTGTTGCACCAAAATTCCTTGTGAACTTCATTTAATTGCAATTTTTGTAATGCGTGCATAATTATAAATAAACTAATTAGTGTTTGTCCAATTTGTGCTAGTTCAGTGTTCCCAAATTCATTTACATAAATGAAATTTTATATATATTTTCTAATAAATGAAATGAAATGAATGGAAAATAAAGGTTTTCGTATTATATCTCCCGATATTGTTCCCAAATTTACAATAATTCACAAAGTATAGCTAATGTGAAAAACAGTTTAGTATATGTAGAATCAGCGACCTTAATATACCACAGAAAAATGAATGCTGCTCTTCACATCTTTTTCAATTATCAATAGAACAATTACAATTTGGTTGAAAACCAGTAAAGTTTGAGAGTAATCAAAAATTAAAGGCCGCCTCAGATGATATTTGACTTTGCCGTCTGAGTTTACAGATTCATTATCTAATAACATCCACTACAACTTTTTGCTGAACCCTAAATTTTTAACAAGAATCCGTTTTATTCGATCAGTGTGGTTTGTGTCACTTGGGGGTCGATGCGCGGGCTCTTGCAATTAAAATAAACGATTAATATTTTACAGGCTTGTTGTTGACCTCTTGATACAATATATTTTCACTATTACCAAAGGATTTGAGAAAAATTAAATTTTCGACCCGCCCAAATGCCTACCTCGCTGAATTTCCTACACTTCTTGCCCACAAGCTCGACACGCATGACTTTCCACCCAAGTTGAGTTGTAGTGAGACGGAAGATGGCAATTTTATTCGTCAGTGAGAAATGTTTGCGAATTCTGGTTCTATCTTTGAAAAAAGAAGGCCTGGGAAATTTTGTTAAACCATTTTCGCTTTCATAAATCTTTATCCAATCGCTCCAAAAGTTTTACGGTAGGTATTACAGTTATTTTTTCTAATAGTGATCGTTTTTCGGTAGGCAATGGCAAACATTTTCTGATTTAGTCTAGTTTTATTGTTTTGCTTGTTACTCTTCTTCGCTAGAGTTGATTACATTTATATAATTTATCAAATATGAATTAATTCACAGTATCTGTTTCTGACGCGACGGAATAAAAATTTAAACAGGGATTTAATTAATAAATCATGTTTATCTACAAACCGAAATGTAACTTTTATATGAGTGCAGAACGCACACCCTTCAGGAAATGTATCTAACTATAAGCTAACTTTAAGTTGAGTAGGAGGGAGCTAAAAGTCACTATTATAATAGTTAATTAGTTACTATTAATTATTTTAGATAGTTATCTGTATATTTTCTTTCACGAAAGCTAACTATATTTCTATGGCGATGGCCGCGAAATAGTCAAGGGTGGTTACCTCTGCATTTGATGTAACTTGTAACTAACTTTTGGACATAAGATATGAATAGGAAAAACAAAAAAATTTTTATTATTTTTTTATTTTATTGCATTTCATATTTGTTTACATATTCTGTTTTAGGTGGTTCCATATTCGAGCCATGATAAAAAAATAGGAAGGTAGAACCGATGAGAGGAATTTTTCAAATTCTTGACGTTTGCAAGCAATTTAATTATCATGATTCGAACTCCGTCAGACATACATAACCTCAAAATGATAATATGAAATTTCTTTTTATTTGTCCTCAATTCGAAAAATTATTTGCAAAGTTCAGGATATTTAAATAGAAACGCGTTTAAAGAAAACAATCGCTTGCATTACTCCTGCATTACTTGTCAACTAGTTTCAAATTAGCTTTTTGTAGCTAACTACAAGATATATATTTTATAGAAATCCCGCAAAAAAGCTGGGGTTATTTTTTTATCAATTGGTAATTTTTTTCTGCAGGGTATTGATAACCAACTAATAGCAATGCAGATTGATAAGCCCTATGCCACAACAAATATATGTAGAAACGCAAACAATATACATAAACTTCTAGTGAAAAATCGGTAATAAAACCATATATTACTATTTAAATAAACTCACAAGTTCCACAACATATGTATGTATGCATAAATAAAAAAATAATTACAACAATGACATAGAGTGGCTTGCTTGAGGTGGCAAACATCGCCGACAAAACAATGACGACAGGTGAAATGTTTATGTGATTGTGTATGTACGTTTATAATGTATGTACATACTTTTACGGCTCGCAAATTTATAAAGTTGTTGAAATATATGCGTGACAAAGCCACAAACAACAATGAGGTGAAGTGAAGCGCAAAACTATGTGCTGCCTGCATAGACGCGGGTGATATGAAATGAAAATGGAAATATTAAAAATGCAACGGCGCGCACAACATATGCGTAGCCATGTGCATATGCTGTGGCAAGTAACCATATACATACATATGCATTAGTTGTGGCTTGAAACAGCAGCATATGTCAACGTGAATGTAAATGTGTAGTCGTGTAGTCGTGTAATGTGCAAAACACATCTGGCCTGCAAAAAAAAGTTGAAGTAAATGCAGTGGCGGATCCAAAACAACTTTGTGAAGGTAAAATTTTCCTGCCTTACTTAAGTTAAGTAAGTGATGTTCATCTGCGAATAAATTAACCCTCGACTGCATATGAAATTCTTTCCCAAACCTCAATCACATTTCCTAATGTGAAGTTCTTGAAAGCACTTTTGTTATCAACTTCAATTAAGGTGCTAGTGCTTAAGTCCGTTGTTCACCCAGCCGTTGTGGTACCGTCTTAGAAGCTCGTTTCATTCCCGTCTATCCTTATAAATCGAATCAGTTGGTTAAGTTCATGAAATGAGATAATTCCTTAATGCTTGCTTACTCAGCTCCGCCAGACTGTCAAACAAATAAGTAACCATGAAATGCCCACCTTTGAATCCCGCTAGGGCAGAAGAATCCATTATGATTTTAATTCGATGTTGCGCACCGACCTGCCCGTGGATAAAACTCTTTAAAACTTTATAAACATTTAGTATAGAAAGCTAGAAAGAGCTTTGCCCGCGGGCAAGCTGACTCCCACCACCGTTTTAATTTATTCGTCATCACGGCAGCTGTGACAGAAGTCGTTGCAGTCAGGTCCATTCTGCTGTATAGCTTATCTTCCAATTAAGCAGTTGCCGGTTATAATTCGGGTCTTTTGCCGAAGTGGAAGACATTCTAGATGAATCAATGAGTCGGATAATTTCAGACAGAAGTCCAGATTTGGCGGGTTGACTTGCGGACCATATTATTTACATGTTTGAATACTTCTGTGATTTGAGCCTCAATTTGCAGAAAATTAAAGGAATACTGACATGCTGAGGGAGTTCAGTTCATCTTCCATGCAATACGCTTATTCCTCTCTATGGTCTGGTACCCACACTATGTCGGTAAAATAATTAGCAGCTAACTTATTAAGCGGTCGCCGTAGTGCTCTGGTAGCCTAAGACAAAGGTTCAAAGGGATAACTTTCGAATGTATCCTATTTACTAATTTACATTTAGTTTAGAACCATTAGGACTGTTTTTAACCTATTTATATAAGAAATTCGGGGGGAAGGTTTGTTATTTCTACTGAACTAGAAAAAATTTTAAACGGAGCATTTTATTAACGTATTTCTTTATGCGGCGATGAAATATCTAGAATAGAAAAATAAATAGTCATATTGGAACTAAACTTCGAAAAAATCTTTGGTGTTCTGCTTTAGTCTAGTTTACAGATAACGGGTTTAGACATATGCAATTTAAAAAAGTTAAGACAATAGTTGTTTTGAAGAGGTTAAGAGGTGGAGGGGTTTTAATCGCAGTTAATCGTAACTTTCGCTCATCTATTGTTCCCCTTGAAAATAATGACTCTATTCTTGATCAGCTCTGCGTATGTATCTATGGAAACCTTGGTAATTTATTTGTTTGTGTTTCTTATATCCCACCAGCTAGCTCGGAGTCTTTATACGCTGCCCATGTAAGTAACATTTTACACCTATATCAAAATAATGTGAACTGTCACTTTTGTATATTAGGTGACTTTAATCTTAATAAAATTAAATGGTCAAATTTTCAAAATAATGGCATTTTAACCCCAACAAATATCAATAGTGGCCATGAAATTAACTTTATAGACAGTCTTCTTAGCATTAATCTCATTCAAATTAATTCATTTTTTAATAAGCTTAATAACATCCTAGATCTCATTTTTGTTGATGAGAATTTAATCTTCCAATTGGAAGAATGTACCTTTCCTATCTGCAAGTCTGATATGCATCATGTCCCATTGTCCCTTACCCTAGAGTTTCTTATCTTTATCTCTGCCTCAAACCACAATGAGATAAAACGTTTTAATTTTCGTGATGCTGACTTTGATTCTTTAAATTCAAATATTCTCGCAATAGACTGGAAATCAGCTTTCCTTTCTAAAAATGTATCGGATTGTTATGAAATTTTCCTACTCAAAATCAACCAACTATTTTCTAATTGCCTATCTTGCCTTCCATCGCGAATTCACAAGCTTCCGTGGTATACGAAGGATTTAAAAAGATTGAAAAATCTTAGAAATAAATATTTTAATTTATATAAGTCCAGCAAAAATGATTCTCATAAGGAGAAATATATTAATTACATGAAAGATTTCAATGTCCTCGATAAGTTCTTATACAAACAATATATTTCTCGATTTGAAGATGAGCTAAAAGTAAATCCCAAAGCGTTTTGGAAATACATTCGATCTAAGAAAGAGTGCTCCAATATCCCTTCTTGCATGTCATATTGTGGTAGGAAATCAGAAAACGTCTTAGACTCCGTAAATCTTTTTGCGGATTTCTTCAAATCTAATTATGTCAGTGATGCTGACCTATCCGGATGTAATGTGGACGACATTCCGCAATCTGTAGATTTTGGTTCTTTGTCTGTCACAAAGCAAGATGTTATAAACGGCATCTCTGCTCTGCAATTGTCCTTAAAAAGTGACTTAGATGGGCTCTCTTCATACGTGCTCAAGAAATGCGGTGCGTCATTTTGCGTACCACTAAAATATATTTTTAATCTTTCGCTGGCCTCGGGTGTTTTTATTAATCGTTGGAAAATTGCCTCGATCTCCCCAATCTTTAAATCTGGTAACAAAAATGATGTTACAAACTACAGACCTATATCTAAACTTTCGACTTGCTCGAAACTTTTTGAGAAAGTGGTCAAAGAAAAACTATTCTTTGCCATCAAAGGTTCCATTAATCCGTGCCAGCATGGTTTTGTGAGCGGTCGCTCGACTGCCACAAACCTAGCCTGTTTTTCTAATTTTTGCATAACTTCGTTCAAGATGGGACGTCAAGTAGACGTTGTCTACACCGATTTCTCAAAGGCTTTCGATACAGTCACTCACAGCATTTTATTGCGCAAACTTGAGTGTTTGGGTATACACTCTACATTTCTGTGCTGGGTTAGATCATACCTTTCCAATAGATTTTCTTTTGTTGAGATCGAGAATACGAGATCATACGCGTTTGAGGCCACTTCTGGGGTACCCCAAGGTAGCATCCTAGGCCCAATAATTTTTCTTTTATTTATTAATGACGTTGGAGCCTGCTTTAAGCATTCCAAGTTTTTGCTATACGCTGATGACCTGAAAATCTTCAGAAGTGTCACTTCTTTGTCAGATGTTTTGCTATTACAAAATGATCTTAACAACTTAACTACTTGGAGCATCAGAAATAACTTACCGCTTAATATTAAAAAATGTCTCCATATGACTCTTTCAAAGAGCATAATTACGCATAAGTCGGCTTATTATCTGTTTGATAAAAGACTTTCTTCAGTTAAGGAATTTTTAGACCTAGGAGTGATGTTTGATTCGGGATTTACCTTCATTAACCACATTAGCTATATCGTTCCTAAAGCCTACTCTAATCTTGCTTTTTTGCGGCGCTATGGTAGAGATTTCAAAGATCCCTACACCCGAAAAATTCTCTATAACTCGCAGGTTCGTTCGAAGCTTGAATACGCCTCTTTAATCTGGAGTCCAATTTACTCAACTCATTCCTCTAGACTTGAAAGAGTGCAACGAAGCTTTATTCGCTTCGCTCTTGAACCACTCCATTTTAGTGATCCCCTACCATCTTATACGGCCCGCTGTGCGCTTATAAATCTGAAATCACTTGAGTCTAGGCGATCTATTCAATCTCTGCTTTTCATATACGATGTTATTAATGGCATAGTAGACTGTCCAGAGCTTCTTCTGCAAATAAATTTCAATGTACCATATAGAAATTTACGCACTCATTACCCGTTTAATATTAAAGTTAATAAAGCTAATTATTACAATTATGACCCCATTTCCAGAGCTCTCATTGAATTTAATAGAATTTCCAAGAGCCTTGATCTGGACTTCGCCTTCCCGAGATCTCGTTTTGGTTTATTACTAGAATCAATGTATTCCTAATTATATACTTTAAATATCGAATTTACACTTAAGTCGTAAGCTTGTACATCTAGTCTGTAAGATTTGTAAATCATAGACTTAATAAATGAAATGAAATGAAATGAAATGAAATTTGAAACTACATAGCTCTCTTCATAAAACTAACCCCTTTGTACCCACCAAACAACCGCCATTGATTTTAAATGCATACATACTTTTGTTTGTACGTACATATTTTCTTTTTGATGTTTTTGCAATGCCATTTACCTTTCTATGCAAACATATTGTCACCCTCCCCGAGGCACAACTCAGGCATTTATATTTAGCTTTTTTGTTTAATTTATTGCTATCACATAATTTTTTGCTTGCTTTTGTTTACTTGCGCACTGCTGCGCAACCGCAATTTAGTAAATTACCAATTTGCAAAAAGTGTGCAAATCCAGCTGCATGAGAATGTGTAGTTGAAGGAGTGGGTGATTCAGCTGGGATATAGGCGTTATGGATTTTTTATTTATTACGTGCGCATACTTACATATGCTCATATATATATGTATATATTTACTTGTACATATGTGTATTGTGATAAACGCTTAGTACGGCTTTTATGTAAATTAATCCATATCGGTATATTCCCAAGGCACTAGTTTTACCTTTTACTGAATTTTTTTTAGAGATTTTGTTTGTTATATACATACATACATATGTACATGTACAGAAGTTTAACAGATTTTAATGGATCAATTTTTGGAGTTTTAAATAATATCCAGGATTTAGTTGCTATTTAATTATGGGGCTGGATTCTGCTGTAAGTCCGAGGCCTCAAGGCAGTGGCTTACGCCGAAGATATAGCAATACTATGTATTATCCGGTCAGTTTCCTTCGGTGATAATTGAAATTATGGAAGGGGAACTAAATACGGTAGATTCCTGGGTCATTAACTATTCTCCTAGCGTCGATGCGGAGAAAATTGACCTTATTGTTTTCACAAATAAAACAAAATTACCCAATTTTACTAAACCAAGGTTCCAAGGAACGGATCTGTATCTGTCAAACAAGGTGAAATACCTTGGAGTTATTCTGGATCCCAAACTTAACTGCCAAACTCCATGGCTCCATATGAAGCCAAGAGAATATTTGGCAACAGATGGGGTCTGAAACCAAGAATTGACCACTGGATGTACTCAGCTATAGTCCGACCCATACTTTCATATGAGGTGCTGGTGGCTTACTAAGTATTACGTAGCTTCAGAGTTCAGCAGCCGCTGGCGTAATAGGTGCAATGAGATCCTGCCCGAAGGATGTTTTAAATGTCCTTCTTGATTTATTACCGAAAGATATTTTTATCGAAAACTCAGCTGCTAAAAGCGCCATCGGACAGCGTGCTTTGGGGCTTTGGATGGGAAGACCGTTCGGGCATGGTTTCATCCTAGACGTATAACCTTCTGAAATTAAAGCGCTGCCCACTGACCATTTCCTTTCGAATACCTGGGTTCGCCACAAACCTCGCACCCAATTCCCAAGCGCAGTGACTGGGATCAAGAAAAGGTACAGTTATTGCAGGGCTTGAAATGGAATGAGGGGTTGGTGCATAGGGTTTCATTGAGCAATATAACCTATAGTTATCCTTTCGCCTACCAGGCTATGCAAGCATTTTCCAGGCCGAAACGCAATTAAGGAGGCAGTAAGCTACATCAAAGAGAACATACCCACGAGAACGCAGGTAAGACCTTAACTAGTGGATGACTGTAGGAGAGAGCTGGCCTATATTTCTGAGCAATATGAAATTACACTAATATGGGTCCCGGTAAAATTAAATTAGTATTTGCTGTATCCTTACTTCTCCCTCTGCTGCTTTGATCTAAGAGCAATAGATCAATGGCAATGGTAGACTCTAAAATATTTGTTATTTTCCAATGGTAGATATTACTGAGAGTGACACCTTACACGGTCATTTGGATCTCTATAAAAGAGGCTAAAGGCTTGTCTCAATTTTTCAGGTTCATAGGAAAATGCAAATGCATATCATAACCCCTGGAGAATCACAGAAACAAATGAATTTTAAGGCCAAAAGTAATTGACGATGACGTTGCGATAGCCTCTTTTGCATTTTCTACGTGCGTAGCATTTAGTCTAGCATTAATCCGCAGAGTAGAAGTGGTCCAACGAACGTAGTTTTCATAGTTTAACGAAGCAATGAAATTAAGAGTATCTGGAGTAGTTACTTGGAGAATATGAAGGATTGGTTCAGCGCGAGTCTATTGTTTCATCTCATTGATCGACATAAGCGAATTTCCCCCCGCAATTATATGCTTTATGTGGGTCAAGATCATGGAGGTGGGCAATTTAAGCTGGAATGAACTTTTTGTCCCAAATTGCTGTAAATTGACGATCTTATCTCATTTGCCGACTAGTTAAATGCATTCTTGCTTCAATTTTATTCCATCCCAAATAGCCGATAAATCATTTCAGGAGCGCTTCCATTAAGGGAAATTAACCAAAAACCAGATTAAAATAGATTGAATTACAGTTACAACATTCGATGTTAATGCTAAGAAAAATGATAGAAGTAATTTTCTCGGAAAATTTATGTGATGGAATTTTTTAATATTTCTTTTGGTAGCGTAGTACCTACACTGAGAGTAAAATCAACCAAAAATTGGTAAATATTACCAAATTCAAACTTGAGTAGGAATCAACGTTATTTTTGGTTAATATTAACAATGCCTTGGTTGATATTTTCAACAATGATTTGGTACTATTAACCACAATTTTGTTTACATTAACCAAAGTTTTGGTTGGCGATTTTTCGTTTGATTACGTTTATGTTCTGCACTTCACAGATGCCTTTTCACAATTCGGAGATACAAAACAAAAATTTTTATTATCATTTTAACATGTTGCCTCTAACGGGATTAGCAAATAACAGCAAGCATCTCTCCACACTCAGCTACAGCCGATTTTTAAATGTGTCTTCAAATATTCAAGTTGAATCAATTTCTTCGTCGTTTGATTTGGTTATGCACTTCACAGAGGCTTTTTCGTAATTAAGAAAAACCAAAAACAGTAAAACAATAAAAATTATGTATCGCGCTGACGGCATTTGTACTGCTGCACCTCTGCTCGTTCAGCCACTGCCATACATACGAATTTGTTCTCAAATGTTCAACTTGAATCACATTTCTTACAATCGGCTTATTGACCACGAAAAAATCAAACCATAACTTGGTTGAAAAAACCATTGTGCTTTTGGCTCAGTGTAGTATAAAGCAAAGTCGAGATTTTTTGTACGCGGTAATCTCGAAAACTACTAAACGGATTTTGACGAGATTTTCTCTAATATACTCTGTATCAATAGGAAAGTGACCTTTTTTATTTAGAATTTTACTAGGGTTGCCACCTGTTTAAAAAACTATAAGATCCGCACCGTTCGTTGGGTTACAAAAATGAGGTGACAAATGAAATCGACCTCTAGAAAAGCACGAATTTCTTATTTTTTTAATAGGGTTGCACCTGTTAAGAAAATTACTATATTCAATCCTAATAAGCGTAGGCATCAGTTCTGCACCGTCACTGTCAAATGAAAACACTTAGCGTCTAGATGTGTAATAATGTATTACTTTTCTGATTAGGGTTGCCACCTGCTTAAAAACTATCATATCTTCACCGTTCGTTAGATAAAAAAATTAGATACCAAATGAAAGTGCATGGCCTCCGCATGTACAAAAACTTTAATTTTTTTGAGTAGGGTTGCCACCTATTTAAAATTACTATCTTATCCTTACGTAGTATAAAGGAAAGCCAAGATTTTTTGACTACGCTAATCTCGTAAGCTACTGAACGGATTTGGATGAGATTTTGTTTTATGAATTCTGTATCGATGGTGGTATTTTCTTTAGTGCTTAGCACTTCTATAGGGTTGCCACTTGTTTAAAAACTTATAAGATCCTTGTGTTGAATTACAAAAACTGAGATATCAAATGAAAGCGCTTGGCCTTTAGATGTTCAATAATGTTTTATTTTTTTTTTTTAGTAGGGTTGCCACTTTTTAAAAATTACAAGATCTTCATCGTTCGTTGGACTAAAAAATTAGATACCAACTGAAAGGATATAGTCTCCGGATGTGCAAAATGCTTTATTTTTATTAATTAGATTCATAAGATTTTCACACATCATTCAAATAAAAAAACTCAAGTGAAAGGATATGATCTTCAGATGCGCCATGCTTTAATTTTTTTTAGTGGGGTTGCCACCTATTTAAAAATTACAACCTTACATATAATACGTGAAGGGATTTTTTATTAATTACATCAGATTTGTGTAGTTCAAAATTGTTCAAAATTAAGGGTCTCTAAGGAAAGGCTTGGCGTTCAGATGTGCAATAAGGTTTTATATTTTCGAAGAGGGTTGTCATCTGTACGAAAAGTTATAAGATGTGGGCTGTTCGTTGGACTAAATAGTGAGTCGTTAAATGAGAGGACTTGGCCTCCAGATGTGCAATAAGGTTTATTTTTTTTTTTAAATAGAGTTGCCGGCAGTCTAAAAAATTATAAGATCCACACCGTTCGTTGCATTGCAAAACATAAGATGTCAAAGGTGTTTAGGTGAAAATCGTATATTTTGCTTAATATCAAGATAGGTTGTCGCGGCAATTGTACCATAATATCAAAAATATTTAGTTATAGTATGTTTTAATTGAATTTGAGATTTTTAGATCATTTATACAAACTCGTAAAAATTTTAGCTGTATAAAATTAATTAAATTGCATACATTGCGAGTGTATCTTGTATTTTTTCCAAGTTTTAAAAACGTTCCAGGAAGTATTTTTTCATCATGCAGAACTTTTCGCGATAAATTAAAAATATATATGTCGTTTAGTGCTCTGCCCGGCGGCAATAAACTAAATTTACGACGACCTTATTAGATTCATAACAGCGTTAAATCAGTTTAAAAATAAAGTTAAATTTTTTAGTTCTACCACAACTAAATTCTGCACCTCCGTGATTTTGACCCATACATATATAGTGAAGAAGCTGGTGTTTAAATCAACTATTCTGCCGAATTTATAAAACCTATTTTTCCTAAAGCTTCCATCTAACGTAATAAAACCGTTCTACCAAATAGGTTCTTTGTCGTTTACTCTTACTTAGTGTCACTGTGCTCCTCGCTTGCCCATACGTAGACACATAAAATTAATTAAATAAAGTAATTTTGCCATTGTCTGCGAACGAGTAGGTATTTTCCCACGCTAAATCACAACTTTCTATGATTAAATGGCTTCTACTTCTGTGGAGCCATGCGTAAACGCACACTCACCTACAACAAAGGCACACTTATCTTTGTTTGTGTAGGTACTTCACACGCTTATTATATATGTACTTTGTTAGCTTAAATAAACACCAGAAAAGAAAATGAAAATGCGAACACCGCATTTGCTTGCAACTTCATTGCAATACTGTTTTCCAAAAACTGTTGTCATGACAACCACAACAGCAAGTGCATAATCGTATATTGTGTATACCATGCAATACAATCAAAATACACATAGTATAAACACATGTATAAAATAGGAAAATTATGCTTCATACAAGGGTCACTAAACAAGTCTATAGATTTCGTAACAAGAATGTCATTTGAGTCGATTTGACGTTTGCTTCGTAAAATGTGAAAGTTTTTAGCATTACTCAGATGGTTTGTTGTTTACAGTTACTTCAAAGTTGCAAGTAGACAAAAAAATGAATTATTAAAAAAAAAGTTTTTAGTTGGATGATTGTTTACAACTTTCGACGCGGTTTGAAGCGTGCTCTTACTTCGCTCGCCGCTGAACATCGAAAAGGTCGTCCCATATCGTTTTGTATGCCAGGACGATGATTGAAAATTGAGGCGGAGCATTCACGCTCCTACCATGAGATAGAAAGAAAAGATCAATCAGCTGTATGGACCTTTCCAAAAAAACAACAAAGGTGATCGCGAAAGAGCACTTCGAAACAAATGGTCACTTGCTTTCCTGAAATAATGCGTCATGTGGCTATAGTGTTCTTTGAGGGGCGTAGAACAATTAACTGTGAGTGGTAGACAACCATTTGTTTGGCAACAGTTTCGGCTGAATAGAGGAAAAACGTCAAAGAAATGATTTTTTAAGCACACAGAAACATCGAATTGATCAGTATATTCCATACAGTCCTAATGTTTTTTTTTGTGCCCGTAAATCAAGGATAAACTTCGCGGACAACTATATTTATTGCCAGAAAAAGCTGTTGACCCATTCAAAAATCATGTTTTTGAATTACCGACTTCACAGCGGGAAAACTGCTTCACTGATAGGTTAAAGCATTCGCAAAACTACATATATAAATCGTGCTGAAGAATATCTTGAAAACCAACGGTACCGCTTTTACTGACAAAATTTGTTATTTTCTTAGATAGTCTAAGGATATATTTAGTACACCTCGTAAGCTTAGAACAAATAAAAAGTTTTTCTCTCTACTCACCGCGCACTTAGGTAAAATGGTCTTTGTTTGTATGTACATATGTGTGTGCATTCAGACAGACAAAAAAACTCATTTTTAGAAAAAAACAAACAAACTTGACTGGCATAACGCGCAGTAGTGCACCGGCGACGCAAACAATCTGTTTGCCAACTGCAACTTTTGCCATTAATCACACCACACATACCGCCACGCCGTGATTCACAAACTCACATAAAAACGTAAATATGTATGTATGTATGTATTACATAAGTCGGCGTATATTTAAAAATGATTTAATTTATATAGCAGTATCCTGCAGGAATCAGTTATTATTGCGATGTAAATTTTTAGTTCAATCGCGCTTACAGACAAATTTCTTGGTTTAATTAGAAGTCTATTACTCTATCGCGGATCTAATACCCAATTTGGCAGAAGGAGACTCGGCGCTTAATGTTTTTTACAAAAAAACAAGCTACTAATGAAGAAAATCGATGTATAAATGAAGTTATAAATGGTCAAATGAAAATGCGCAATGATTTTTCTTTAGTGAAATATGAGCAGGAAAGAATGTTGCTCATACGCCATGTATGACTTTGCACGAGTATGGCCATGTAAGAGTATACTACATAGACTGTGTTTAAACACGGAAATTTTTGTCGACGCGATTTCTCACATTCGCCTTATGGTGTTGCTCGTGTCATTTACACACAACAAAAACCGCTGTGTATAAATGAGCACATAGTCGGAACTCTTTGATTCGAAATCTTCTCCCATTTCTTAATCATAACCCAAGCGTCGACCCGGTGTTAAGTTATTTGCGAAGTATTGAAAAATTCCAAATTTTCTCGGGAAATGAGTCAAGCTATAGCAAAAGATTCGCCGCCTGAAAAATTAAAAAGCCTTTTTTACATTTTCGAGAGAACCTCCACACTTAGAGTAACCACCAGATGCTTAGACTTCGAGGTTGAAAAATAGAATTATTACCTAAGTAAAATGGCTATATGTGCAATGTTTCTTTTGGAATTTTGGAACATTTGATATGTTCGAGTGATTTATTCCAGCTCTAAGTAATATTTAAATGCGTATAGCGTTGTTCGTGAACAAATAATGCGAAATTCGATCATTTAAAATTCTTGAGATGTGTTGGATGTTGTGGTGCCTTATTTGCGAACATTTTTGCATTTTTTGTCATCGCATTTCACTTTGAATCTATGTGATATGACAGATATCCCATTGAAAGTTATGTCAAAAAGCTGGTTTTAATTTTAGAGGTGACTTTACTGTGACTATACCTACGCGCCTTTGTGTTTACGTTGCGTATAAGTAATTCAATACAGTTTTTTTGCGTACCAGTTTATGTAGAGACAATCTGCTGACAGTTAAATAGTTCAAAAATTCAATAGGGTAATTGATGTGCTCCCGAACATTGTCAGAATTAATTTCAGCAACACTTAAGTATGATTTTTCTGCATTGATAAAAGAGCAATCATAGTTAATTTTTAGTATTTCACGAGAAATTGGAATATTCAATATCCAAGTGATTTGAGAAACTCTACAAGTTGAATTTCATGTGCGGACTCTCATATTTCGCGTCGAAGTCAAATGATGGAATGGGAAAACTTCAGACCAAGATTTATAAAAAGAGGTTTTTCGACAAAGGGGCGTAGTACATCCATAATTTTTAGTCAGCTTTAACTTCTAAACCCTAAGTCAAATGACTTTCAAATTTGATGCAAAGATCTATGGTAATGAGTTTCCAGCAGATGTCCCTGGAGCCGAGATATTTAAAGAATCGGTCTTTATCGTAGGACCTGGTTTAACGTATATTAACTTTATGATAAGAACTGCTTCTGCAAAAAATGGACCCAAAACATAGATGGCGCTGGAATCAAGGTATTTCTATACCCCTTACGAATTTACTTTTTAGATGACTTAATGAAGGATGGGGTTAAGTGTGTATACAAAGTAACGCAAAATTGTTTAAGCGCCCCAGATATCCTAGAAGTTAGACGAATAAGAAAGAACACGGGAAAACTCTTTCGTCCTGTGAAACAGCAGGATTAAAGAAGAAGATTACGCAATCTCGGCAAACCTTGCAATACGTGCAGCTATTTCACAGGTGGAAATAGGAGTTCTTAGCACCGAAAGAGAGTAGTACATATACCATATACTTAGTATCTCGGCGCTATTATCCTTGACATATGAGTATGGAAGGTGCTGTTCTTCAGTCGTTTCCACCTAAAGTAATAATAATAATTTTGAATTCACAAGCCGTTTTTGCTTTTCAGCACTATTGGTATATTGGTCGACGAAAAAGTTCTTATTTGGCGTCACGAATCAAGCCGGCCATTTGCTAGTATGAAATATGTATGTATTTGAATTAAGTAAGGTTTTCCCTCATTTTGGTATACTATAACCTGCCCTAATGTAGTGACTTTTTCGCTATAAGTGCACTATTTACCTGCGTAATTTCGAAGATAAGAGATTCAATTAAATTTGATTACTTTTATCATCTCTGTCTTGCTTAACTTTGCTGCTTAAACTTGACTTATTTTTGTTTTTTTTTTTACTCATTAATTTCGCCTTTGTCTTTATTGCTATTATTGTTATTGCTCTTTTCACTGTTGTTAGCTGCTGTTATTGTATCAGTTGTCCACTCATCTTTCTTTGAACATCCTCTGTATCCCATGTGTATATGTAAAACTCAGCTCAGCCCATTTGCTTGCTTTTGCTTGTTGTTTGAGTTTGTTTTGTTAAATTGATTGCAAAAGTTTTTGCTGTTATTGACTTTTCGCCAAAGCAACCTTCTTACGTTTTCTGTTTAGTCTGTCGTCCATTGACTTGCAGTCGTTCTCGGTTCTATGGATTATTGTTGGGTTTGGGTCATCTTTGATAACACGCACACGTACATTGTTTTTGTGTGTAGTTTTCTTTTATTATTGTTATGTACATACATATGTACATATGTACTTACTTTAATATTCTTCTGTCTTTATTTTATTTGTTCGTCATTGTGCTAATAACTTTTTGTTTTGTTCATCATTTTGCTGAAAAACTTCAACTACTTCCGAGTTTTGGGATTTAGCTTTAAGGATTTGCATGAAAACGCTGGCTTAATAGTTGTCAGACCATGTTCATGTATTTGTTTTATTATTTATTTATAGAATATACAATGGCATAAAATTTGGTTTAAAAGTGCATGCAAAGATTCTATACGAAAAGATGTTGCCCTGATTATGAAGCCTTTTATCTATATACTATTAATTAATTTTATTGATTATTGAAGACGCACTTTTGGTAAACTGGAGGATATCTCCAAAGTGAGAAGCCAACAACTTATCAGGTTTTCAAAAGGCGTTGGCATTCCATAAGTAAATCATGCCTGCTACAAGCCAAATAAGGTTCTATCTCCATATGGAATTGCTAGGGATGAAAAGGTATATGCATGGTCTACAGTCAGCCAGATAAACCTGGTCGATACATTATTCAAACTCAGTTTTTAATGATTCAAATAGAAATTTACCTACAATTTTAATCATTCAAGTGGCAATCAAGAAACTTCAAAAGCTATCCGCAATAATGTAAATATAACTGATTTATTATCTAGTAAGTGGCTTTAAATGGGTATTAAAAGGCTAGAACAATGAACCTTCTCGATTTGTGGAGGGCCTATACAGGTTAGTGTCCCTACGAAATGGCTCTTAGTAGCTTCTTCTCCATATACAAAATCTCAAGTTGGTAGGGGTTCGGATAGGCTAGTGTGCGACTCGTATTCACGCAGTTCTTCTTCTTCTTCTTCTTCTTCTTCTTCTTCTTTTTGTTTGGAGCTGTAACCGCCTAAGCGATTTTGGCCGAGATCCACAAAGCACGCCAGTCGTTTCTATGCTGGGCCAACTGACGCCAAGTGTAAATTCCAAATGAAGCCAAGTCCTTCTACACTTGATCTTTACAACGCGCCTGTCTCTTCGTCTGCTACCCCCAGCGGGTTCCGAGTTGATCATTTTCACAGCTGGAGCGCCGGAGTCCATTCGGACGACATGGGCAAGCCAGCGGAGCCGCTGTATTTTTATTCGCTGCACTATGGCTATGTCGTTGTAAAGCTCATACATCTCATCGTTCCAACGTCTGTGGTACTCGCAATCGCCAACGCGTAAAGGCCCGTAAGTCCTTCGGAAGATCTTTCTCTAGAATACTCCAAGAGCCGCCTAATTAGATGTTTTCATTGTCCATGCCTTTGCGCCATACACCAGCACGGACATGATGATTGACTTATAGCGTGTGGCTTTCGTAAGACGAGAGGATTTTCCTTCTCAGTTGCCTACTCAGTCCAAAGTAGCACTTGTTGGCAAGAGTTATTCTGCGTTGGATTTCTATGCTGACATTATTATCGGTGTTAACGACGGTTCCCAAGTAAACGAAATTCTGTACTTTCTCGAAATTATAACTGTCAACAGTGACGTGGGTGCCAAAGCGCGAATAAGCTGATTGTTTATTTGATGACAGGAGATACTTCGTCTTGTCCTCGTTTATCACCAGACCCATTCGATTTGTTTACTTATCCAAATTGGAAAAGACAGAACAGACTTCGCGGTTTTCATTACCGATGATGTCGATATCATCGGCATAAGCGAGCAATTGCACGCTCTTGTAAAAAATTGTTCCTGAGCGGTTCAGTTATATAGCTCTTATTATCTTCTCCAACACCAGATTAAATAAATCGCATGAAAGGGAGTCGCCCTGTCTGAAATCCCGTTTGGTAGCAGACGGCTCGGAGATATCTTTCCCAATTCTAGCCGAATCATTTTAGCGGGGATGCCAAATTCAGACATCGCGGCATATAGGCAACTCATTTAAGTGCTATCTAAAGCGGCTTTGAAGTCGAAAAATAGGGGTTGAGTGTCTATTCATTTCTCGTGGGTCTTTTCCAAGATTTGACGTATTGTGAATATTTGGTCTATGGTGGATTTGCCAGATCTAAAGCCACACTGATAAGGTCCAATTAGTTCGTTGACGGTGGGCTTCAGTCTTTCTTACAATACGCTCGATAAGACCTTATAACCTATGCTTAGAAGGCTGATCCCGCGGTAGCTGGCGCGAAGGGCGGGGTCGTCTCTCTTGTGGATTGGGCAGAGCACACTTAAATTCCAGTCGTCGGGGATGCGTTCATCTGACCATATTCTGCAATAAGAGTTGATGCATACATCTTATCAACTCCTTGCCACCGTACTTGAATAGCTCTGTTGGCAGGCTGTCAGCTCCAGCAGCTTTGTTGTTATTGCTATTCGTACCTCGCGGAGAAACATCGACTCCGTCTTCATCGACTGGGGGCTCGGGTTTTTCTTCTCCACAACTTTCCGTGCTGCTACCATTCAGTAGGGTAGACAAATTTTCCCTCTATAATTCAAGTACGCTCTGAAAATTGGTAACTAGGTCGCCATTGCTGTTCTTACAAGAGTTCGCGTTGGTCTTAAAACCTTCCGTAAGTCGCCTAACTCTCTGGTAAAATTTTCGGGCGTTTTTTCTGTCGGCCAGCATTTCAAGCTCTTCGCACTCACGTATTTCGGTCGTTTTCTTCCTGCCCTATTCAGCTCCCTATAACGGTCCCACATAGCTCGCGTTGCGCCCGATCGCAGCGTGGCCCTATAGGCGGCATCTTTTATCTCTGCAGCTTCCTGACACTCCTCATCGTAGCAGTTGTTCTTTCGGGCTCGCTGAAATCCGACTACTTCTTCGACGGCGGTACTTATTGAACGGGAAATGTGGTGTGAGAGTCGAGTGCCGAATGCATTGGCCGTCTGTTGTGACTATTGCTTTTCGACGTTAAGATTTCCTTGCATTCTTGGGCGCACATTTTTTGCTGCACAGAGGCGGGTGCGTATCTTAGCTGCAACTAGATAGTTGTCCGAGTCGATGTTTGGACCTCAACATGATCGATTTGATTTCTCGTTTTTCGTAAAACGTTTGCCGTGGTCGTCATCAAAAAGGGGGTCCTCATCCGAGGCTTTGCTATCCTTTTTAGCGAGCAGACTTCAGTGAGCCCTTAAACCAAATAAGTCGGAGTGGCCCCACCGAATCTATCTTTCTGCCGTGACCCAAGGCTTCACTCGGATTGGTAACCTCGCACATGGGTTGCTCACGTTACCCTGAGCGCGCGAACACCAGGATTTTAACCTAATCATAGAAGTCCCAGTTACTGTATCTCTACATACATATAGCACTGTAGGGAAAATCTCAAATTTTGAAAGTACACAAAAAACGCCGAAACACGAAAACTTATTACTGGATCGTAGATTATGGGTCTGTATACCGTTTTCCTAGATCGGGTAATTTTCCCAAGATATTTTAATTTTTATAAAAAAAAATTCAAACTTTTGCAACCAAAAAATTTAGAAATAATCAATCTTTTGTAATAATTTTTCATTTGTACTAAATGTTATTTTGCAAAAAAATCAAGTTACTAACGACGAAAATCGATGGAGAAATAATAATGTGCAATATTTTTTTTTTTTTTATCGAATAGGAGTAGGAAATAATGTTACTCATACGCCATATCGTACAAGGCAGTACTCGAATACATGGCGTACATGGCGTATGAGTAACATTTTCCATGGTAGAGTCTGATGTAATTTTTTTCGATCGCAATGCAAACTTAAAATTTAAGTATCTTACGAAAATAACCTGGTCTAGAAAAACGGTTTACATAACGTAATCAACGATCCAAAATTAAGTTTACGTGTCTCGGCGTTTTTTGTGTCATTTTAGCGTCGCCACAGTGTAATATAAAAGGCGGGGAACTACTTGATCAAAACTTATATGTATATAAGTCCGCTTAAAGTATTAGCTGACTTAAAACAATTAGCAATTTGTCTTAATCAGTACGACTCATTGACTGGAAATGGTACAACCCTCTGCATCAGGATACGCATACTATTTTATCTGGTGCTACTTGTAGAGAATTACCAACATAAATATACATACTTAAGTATGCTCATTCTCCTGCATGGTTGCATAAATATTTTTATAAATGAGCATGCCTGAAATGCACGTCTTCTCAATTGCTACGCCGTCTCAAGTACGTACCGACGATCTGAATCGTTAAGTTTTTCAATTCAATTCAATCTGCCACTACCGCCAAATAAATGACAGCCAATTAAGTTAAATGACATTAAAGTGATACGTTGCGCTTTTTCATATACGCCTGTAACTACATACATACAATCTATGCAATCAGTCAGATAGAGTCGGTCTGTGCCTGTGTTTGTATGCACGTACACACATATGTATGGCACTCACCATTCGTTTCATATATACAGCCTGAATACAGCCTCCGTACGGCACACCTTTGCCACCTTTTTTGTGTCGTCTCCGCACGGTATTGCCAACGATTTACTTTTTATTTTTTGCTTAACCTGGTTAGCAGCTGACATTGCGCGCAATTGAAAGTTGATGTTTTCAATTCATTTAAATTGTCGCCATCGTTGCAGCTCAGGATTGTTGGTGCCAGGAACTGGAGTGGGAGAAATGCCCGCCTACTTTTACATTGCAGTTGGCAAAGTGTCAAAATATAAATATGTAGTATACGGCAGAAGGCGCTTAGGTGCAGATAACGGTATTGCGACAACACATGCTGCTGCAGCCAAGTCATTGCCATGACGATCACGCTACTAATGGTGATGAAGTTGCACCGTTAATAAGGCAGAGGAGTAGTGGTCTACGGTTGTCAAAAGCGCGGAGGCTTATATAACTACGGGCTGAAATAGTAACTACATATGTATATTAGACTGAATTGTTTCCTTTGCGCAAAAAATAACGTTTGCAACTACAACTCTAACTAATTCTAAATCTACACAGTTTTTACGTAATGAAAATTTCCACTTGATTTAGCCGAACCTCAAAAACAGTCAAAATAAAGTTTTCTTATTACATTGTTTTTATATACTACTAGCTTTTGTTCGCAGCTTGGCCCGCGTGATGTTTGCTTTAACGTAATTCTTTTAAATGTAACAAAGAACGAAACATGGAGTGCCCAGTTGGGAGAAACATGGAGTGCCCAGATGTATTCCTGCAACTTTAAGTGTTTGTCCTTGACTTTTACTAATTGTTTTCGGGAGGGCTACTTTTAACAATTCTCAAGAATTGAGATATTCTATAGGATTTGTTGTTGCATCTTCTTTTGCCATCACTGTATCAACAGACATGTATGTGGTCGCCTTACTAGGCACTTTGCCATGCGACCCTCACCGATCGCAAGGAGGTCTTGAGCAAGGAGTTCGGACTCTCTATCACTGGATGTTAGTTGTGTGGTTCAATATTTTGCCCACAGTGGCGAAACTTTGATGCACGCACTTACTGTATAAGAGGGAGTTTACACGCCGGTGATATCCCTGAGGAGGCAACAGCTAGTGCAACATTTTTATTCTTGCGCAACTGTGCAAGTAACAAATTCAGCAGAAATGTCTTGCTAGTTCCCCCTGGTGCGTCCAAGAAATAAAGGCCTCCTCCTCCGCTCTCTACGTGGTTCACAATTTTATGGGAAAGTTGCCTTTGCTCGCGAAATAGTTTAGTTTCTGTTTCGTTGATTTGAGCCGCGAAGTTCGTGGTGATATAATTTAACTCGTGGTGATATAATAACTAATTGGACAGCTCACCCGATCGTCCATTTATCCACCATTAGTCTCAGAGCTTTGTCATCATGTGCTATTTCTTGAAACCTGTGGGCGATTATAAATGCAGTTTTATACTTTTCCAACTTTACTTTTTGAAGTCCACAGAGCTTACTAAAACCTCTTCCTTTTGACCCCTATATTTAAATATTTCATTCAACTTGTTGATTAAAATGATTTAAAATTGCTAAACGTGCGGCAACTATTTCAAAAATATTTTTGAAAGAAAGCTTTCTTAACCTTCCGCCGTTTGATACCCATATTAAAACCTTTCGTTTAACTTTTAAAATATATATATTATAAATTTCCCAACAGGTGGCAACACTCTCCAAAAATATTTAGAAATAAATTTGTCTGAAACCTTTCTAATTTGGTGCCCATACTAAAATATATGATTTAAATTGTTAATTTAATTGATTTTATGTTGATGAAAAGGTGGCAACTCTCTTCGAAAATATTTTCGAACCTTTTGTTTCACACCCACATCGTTGTAATATTTCATCTAACTTAACAAATAGTTGAATTTAACTTTTAAATAGTTACAACCCCCTGCATAAAAATATCCTGTATGTTAATCCAGGTCAGGCCCAGGCCTATAAAAACAAACATATACACTCCCTAACTCTCAAAATTTCACATTTATATCCAATATTGTAGGTTTGATTAAAATTATTTTAAATTTATAAACGGGTTGTGACTCTCTTTAAAAATATTTCCGAAATAAAGCTTTCCTTAATGTTTTCGCGATATTTTAACCGCACTAAGTACAGTTACTTAGACAGATTCTGAAATTCACTTCCGAGTGCAAATGACTCCAAGTTCACTTTGAATCTAAATACGCTGTGCGACAGCCGAAACCAGCCCGGACTTTGTTAACATTTTCTGAAAGTATACCAATCCAATATGTAGTAAAACACTCGATGGATTTGCAAAAGTTAGCTCGTATTTTTATTTTATGGTCTACTAAAATTTTCATGTCCCAGCCTAAGTAGTTTTCAAAAAAGTCGTTAAAATGGTTTAAATAAATGTCTAGTAAAATTTCATGGGAAATATTTTCATAGAACATTTTAACCCATTAGTTACCGCCTGAAAGGGTCGTTTTGACTCTTACTTCAAGAAACCCCTCAAAACGAAAATTTGGAAGGTCGTTGGAAGGTAGAAACTTATTCTTCGGAAAATTATACTAGGAGTCTTGTCAGGCAAAAACTTTATGCCACCAACGTAAAAGTCTCTATAAAATTAAAACAAAAATCTATGCCAAAAAGGAAAACAGAGACTTTTACGTTGGTGGCATGAAGCTTTTGCCTGAGAATACCCCTAGACTAGTGATGTCCAGTTCTAGTAAGGGGAATTCGGGAATTTTTGTTTTCCTTGCGGGCAAGTTAAGTTCGGTTTTAGAAGGGTTAACTCCGAGCCCATTTTATTTTGCCCCAGTGCCGATTCCATAAGCTCACCAATTTTTGGCAAGAACTTGCAACTTGTAGGCAACTACCTTCCTTCTTCTAGCTTTAAAGTTCATTTAGCATAAATCAGTAAAAATCTGGGGATACATACAGTACAATACCTATGAAGGAGTTACGTATAAGTATGCTGTGCCTGTCAACCATCCGCCTACACGAGTATATTTTTCTTGCAACAGCTAGAATTACAGCAAATAGTACTATAGGATTAGTGTAACATACATTTATTAAAACATACTCATGCCTAGATAAGAATTGTGTTTGCTCTTCAAAATGCCCCCTTTTGCTGCTCAAACAATAAGCGCACTGTCATTTGCCTTGGAAAAGCAAATAGTTACGCTCGGAATATTCTCAATTTTAATTTGAGTCAAATACAATTCCACACTGTATACCAGAAATCCTTACTCGCCACGACAACAAAAGTTTTGCTGTTCTTTTTAGTCCTCTGAGAAATATTTCAATTTTCCTCTGCGGCATTTATGCACACTTACGCCCATTGCACGCCTCTATTCGTACGCTCACTTTACATTTAGTTCGTTTAGATTCAGTCACACTTTTGTTTTGCAGCTTCTTTTGTACTGCAGTTGTGTTACGCCTCGTGGGAGGACTTTTGTCTCAGGATGAAGATTATGCGCGCCCACACATGCTGTGCAAATACATATACAAGTTTCATGTTGTGTTGATTTTTGGCTCGGTAGCTGTGGCAAAAGTGGATATTCATACATAAATACATAAGCTTATCATCTTATACATATTTAAATGCATATGGGAATTTACGTTTAAAACATCTTATGGCAGCGTCTGTGAAGATGTATTGTGTTACGAGTGCTACACGCGCCATCGACATGAAAGAGTTTAATTTGACACAAAATTCTACAATAAAAATATGCAAATTCTGCTGGAATGTATGCGCTAAAAAGGCGGACATTCATTTCTATAGACATAGTTGAATAAATTTATAATCACATCGCCAGCTTATATGATCATCCAAATTATTGAAGAAAGTTTTAGCTAGCACAACTGACAAAAATATAATTTCGGCCTAATTTTAACAATTCAAATAAGTTCAGATTTAAGAAGATATTAACAATTTTAGCATTCAAACAGTTCTCCGAATTAAAATGTTTAGACTAGTATTTGTAATATGACTTTTCTGAAAAAGTCAATACTAATCTACTACGAGTATTATTAAAAATTTATAGAATTTGTTGAAACTTGAAATTGTTGTTTTAAAAAGGTTATTCAAATTAATTCCTTGTTGCAACGTTATCATTCAGTAAATCATTCTAAACAGGCTCAATTACTTTCTCTTTTGTGTCTTCTTCTCGTTCTTCGTACGTCTTCGTACCTCCACCAACCAATTTCATATAATATTGCGTGCGAAGATTTATTTCCAAGCAAGCGCTTTATATCGTTAGATTTGTTCCTCTGATTCGGTTGATAACTGTTGGCTAAAGATTTGGAGATGATGTACTTAAGACGTGAATTTTTTAGCAAAATGTTCACTCAAATATTCGAAAATGCCTCCGTCAATTAAGCAGCCGGATTCCAACTTTTGCTATCGCTAAAATGCTAAAATGCTAAAGCTAAAATTTCATCCGAATTTTTGACGATCTCAAAAAATTGCGATTTTATCCTCCCTGTCGCTAAAAATTGCCTAGCCTATATTTGCGTGACCTATTTACGAATAAAAAATTAACTGCGTTTATGCGGTAAAGTTTAACATTTTGCAAATTGTTATTTACAAATACTAAATACGTGCGTATAAACGTAGCAATAAATAAGTAATATTCGCACAGAAAATTATGTTACCAGCGGTCAGTGAACAAGAACTTTAAGTAAATCTGCCACAAAGCAGCATTAGTACTTTCATTATTATAAATAATATGGGATGAAAATTATGTTAAAATGAAATGTTTTATGAAGAGAATATATTCTGCCAGACAACATGAAGTGTATATTTTTTTAAATTTAAAAATTTCAATACAGCTATAATTAATCCTTGACAACTTCCACTTCATTACCCTCTTCATAGTGTTTGCGTGCAGAGGTCAATGAGAAGTCAAAATTTTTCGGTAAAAAGAAAACACTATAAGTCTAACAACACTCTAAGGTGCCTGTCACACCATCAATACGGATCGTGATATTTGGATCACGATCCAGGATCGTACCGTGTAGCATTGACGGATCGCGATCAATATCACAAGATTTCTAAATATTTTGAAATCCATCAATATGGATCACGATCCAAATACCGCGATCCGTATTGATAGTGTGACAGGTGCCTAAGGAAAATCTTAACTTTTGATATGACACAAAGGAACACCGAAGCACGTGAACTTAAGATATGTCTTGTAGATTAAGGATCTGTATACCGTTTTTCTAGATCACGTAACTTTCCAAAGATATTTTAATTTTTATTAAAAAAGTAAAATTTTAACAGGGAAAAAATAAAAAAAATTGCAAATTTTTTGTAAACTTGTTTCATTTGTACTATTAAAGTCTCTTATTTCGTAGAAAAACAATAACAAATAATATTAATAAATAAACGAAAATGTGTAATAATTTTTTGAAGTATGAAATAGGGTCAGGAAATAATGTTACTCATACGCCATATCGTACATGGCGGAAGTCGTGCATGGCGTATGAGTAACGCTCGTATGTTTACTTTTTTTTTTTGATTCCAAACCACGCCCACAACGGCATACGAAAAAAAACTCCTTCATTTTTTGTGTATTTAAATTCCTCAAAGTTTGAAAAAAAAAATACTAAATGAAGAAATACTAAACAGACTACCATAATATAGAAAAGCCCCATCTCACATCGTCTCGCTGAAATACAAAAGGCCCTAACTAACTAAAAAGCCAAAATTCACTTTTTGATTGATTATGATGCATTTCATCGAATTATAAGTCCTCATATCGTTTTATGTAATACAAATTTTTATTTAATTACGGCCTTTTTAGCCTTTCTATATTAAGGTAACGATATCTATATAACCAGATATGATGTAGCGGAGACAAGAACCAAAATCAATTATAAGGTATCGTTGGAAAGGTACTGACCTAAAGAATAACACTAAAAATGGTATGGGTGTACAAAAGCAAAACAATTTTAATATTTTCGCAATGCTTTCAGCTAATTTTTAAGAATTCGAAGTGTCTTTTCTGAAACTTGAAATGATTTTCTGGATGCACTCTGCGAGACATTTTCAATGATACCTAAATGTTAGACGTCAGGATAAAAACTTCAAAAACTCGTGTATATGTATGAATGTATATTTCAGCACGCTACTGGGGCTGCTTTCGTCACTCATGCGTACTGCCGCGCGCTGTGATAAGCTTACGCTGTGATATGTATGTATGTACATAAGTATAAACATTCTACTAACTGCACGTTCTCGACAATATCTGGCTAATACATTCCTTTGTATGAACAACTCACTCACTCACAGACTCACTCTCCATACGCAAGTTAAACCGTTGACAAATCTAAATACATATTTTTTTATCAAACGCATTCATCCTCATACACATTTACATATGTATGTACGAGTTAATACACAATTGCACAAATATTTTGCATCGCCGTCGAATATCTTTCCCGTTTGTCGCTGCAGTGATTGCGCGCAATGCGTAAAAAATATGCTATTTTCATTTCCGAATTCCTTATCAGGCGAAAATTTGTTCTTTTTTTTTTACTTCTCACAAAATACCGCACCATTGAAGCATTCGCACACGAAAAATTCCCGTTGCATAAGTGCACAGATTGTTTGCGCAATTTCGTTATTTGCCATATTTTCTCGTGGAAAGTGGGAACAAAGTACTGAAAATGTGCTGCAGTCTTGTAGATGATTGCTCTTGTTGTTGTTGTTATCGTATGCAGATTGGCATTTTCTAGGAGTAGTGTTGTAGCACGATATGCACGCGCACGAAATACTGTACACACGTACATGAATTAAAGTGTGCACGTACCCTGTAGGGAAGAAGGCTACTTAGTTGTGAACTGGAATAGCTTTTCCTCCATTTTTCCATGCTAGCGACTGGCGGCTATGTAGCAATATTAGCAGCATCATACCAGTTTGCTGCATAGTCTGCCGATTCATCACCAATGAATGGAATATGTATGCTATTTTCAGTGTTGCCAGTTTAGCCGTTTTGGGGATAAATTTAGCCCTATTGAATTTCAGCCCGTTTCTCCAAAAAATATTAGCCGTTTTTAGCCGATTTTGTTGGTCTCATATTTCGAAATGAAAATTTCACAATTTTACGAAGAATAACAATGGTGACAGATTTACCATTTCCCTACTTTTTGCCATTATCTATGTTGGAAAAAAAAATCCTTCAGCGACATTCAAATAGCTGCAGAAGTTAAGTTGGACAGATCTGAATGTAGAGCACTGATAAGAACGAAAGAAAGAAAAAAAGAAAGATGTTGTCTCCTTACTTTAGGAATCGTTTACTTGCTGATATTGGCAAGTAGGTTAGGTTAGGTAAGGTGGCAAACCCCGTGTAACCGAAGCTCACTTAGACAATGTCAGATTGTCCTTGGTGATACCAGAACTTGGAACAGCCCCCTAAACTTTAACGTTAAAACGCTCCGAGCCGATTATGTATTTACGAATATGGCTGATCTCAATGCCCCAGAGCTCCTCGGGGCTATTTAGAAAGTGAGACCCAAAGTATTTCAACCTTAGCCTCGTAAACGCTGGGCACTTAAGAAGATAGTGTTGAGGTGATTCTACCACGTCCTCTTCCAGGAAACTGCGACATAAGGGGTCCGGGAGAATGTTTAGCTTTACTGCGTGAATACTGATAGGACAGTGATTCGTTAAAACCCCCACCAGAAGGGAGAGCTGTGGCTTAGTGAGTGTGAGGAGTGTCCTTGACCGCCCCCAGTCCACCCTCGGTTAATAAGACCTCGCGATCGCGCATGTCGCGGTATTCGCCCAGCGCTCGCTGAGCTGACATGAGGCCCATCTGTCCAGGAGTGTACCGCCATCCGGTCATAACGTTTCACAGGTTACTTCCCTGACCAGCTCGTAAGCCACGCAGTTCCCCCATATGTTGCCGTGACCCGGAACCCAAATAAGCCTTATGCGGAAGTATTCCGACGCGGCCGAAATAGAGAGCAGACATTCCTTAACCAAGTAAGAGCGTACCTCTAACGAACTCAAGGCCCTGATAGCCGTTTTGCTATCAGAATATACGCTTACTTCCCTGACAGTTATAACGCTCCTTAGCAGTGAATCCACCGCCTCCTTGATAGCAGCAACTTCCGCCTGGAATACACTGCAGAAATCCGGTGGCCTGAACTTAGTGTTGATGGAAAGCTCTCGACAGAAGACCCCTCCACCAACCCTGCCATCAAGTTTCGATCCATCCATAATGAATTTCACCGCACCCCTCCTCCAGAAGTCCTGCCCGGCCCACTCATCCCTTGAGGGAAAGTGGGCAGAGAAGAAGCTCCTAGGAGCTGTATCGGTGGTGCAGTAATCGGTACGATCCGGGTGTCCAGTCCCTAAGTTGGTCAACCAATCGGTTTCCCAGAGTCTAATAGTCGTTCGCGCCGCGACAATTCTGACTGCAAAGTCGACAGGTGTTCCGTAGTGCCCCACTAATACCAATTAATGCAACCCGTTGTACGCGCTCCAGCTAGCTAGTTAGTGTAGGCTTTTCCAGTGAGTTCACCATAAAACATAATTGGCTTGACTACGGTCTCGTAGAGCCAATAGACAACTTTAGACGAGATGTCTCATATCTTACCAATAACACCGCTACTGCAATACAAGGCCACTGATGCCTTTTTTCCCGTTCCTCGATGTTAGGCCCCCACGACAACTTCCTGTCTAGGATCAAGCCCAAGTACTTGACCCTGTCAGACAACTGTAAGCGCAGACCTCCAACTAAGGGAAGAACTGCGGCGTGGATTTTATATTTACTTGTGAATAAGACCAGTTCTGTCTTACTGGGGTTGACGGCGAGGCCACTTTTGGCCGCCCAGTTAGTAACTATGTCAAGGTACCATTGGGTCAGTTCATATAGCGTGTTCAGTATTTACCTTTAATTAGGAGTGCAACATCATCTGCATAGGCAGTTACCCGATAACCCGATACCCGACTAATATCTCATTCACCACGACGACCCAGAGTAGGGGTGAGAGAACCCTACCTTGCGGGGTGCCCCTGCTCACCTTTCGAGCCAATCAGGCGCTGCCCCAGACGGCCTTGACAGTTCTTTCACGCAGCAAGTTTTCGATGAGCCTAATGAGACTGACCTCAACCCCAAGCTTATCTAACGACTTAACTATTGTGTCCAGCAGAACATTATTAAAAGCCCCCTCGATATCGAGGAAGGCTCCTACGGTAAAGTTCTTGCGAGTGAAGGCTTCCTCTATACACCTCACAATTCTATGCAGAGCAGTATCTACCGACCTTCTTTTACAATAAGCATGCTGAGCTCTAGATAGGCGATCTCGAGGAATCATGCTCCTTATGTGCATGTCAACCAGCCTCTCCAACCTCTTCAGTAGAAACGATGAAAGATATTGGCAAGTAGATGTTGTCATAATTTTAATATTGATTCTGATGTTATCAAAATTAGGGATGCTGGTGATTATCATAATGATTTTTCAGTTTATGATAAGTAACAGCTTTTTTGCCGATATCCCATTGGAAATTATGTCAAAAAGCTGCAACTAACAGTCGACTTTAATTTGACTACGACTACGGGCCCATATGTTTAATGGAATATATTTACTACATAGTATAATTAATATTGTTTAAATATTCGTTACAAACTGAAAACAAATGCTAATTAATGTTGTTGTTTTTTGTTTTATGTTATTTAATAACAAAATCATGAGTTGTCTGAAAAAATAATTAGCCGTTTTTAGTCGGGAAAAAGCTTGTAAATATGTAGCCGATTTTTTTGCTCGTCTAGCCGGTCGTGTCGAAAAATTCTGGCAACACTGGTTTTTTTTCTCGCTTCGCTCCAGAGATCTGAGGTTCGAATCCTCGGGCATCGGATTTTCCTCCTCCTTTTTTTATGTAATTGTTTTTAATGGATTTGATTGATTTTATTGAGTTTGAGGCCGTTTTTTAATGAAGATAATGAATGCGCTCGATTAATAAGTCTGATGAGGAGATGCAGTGATTTCCGCGATAGCAGCTCTAAATTTTACCTTATTGTTGTTTTTCCACAAAAAATTTTATTAAAAAACTCAATTTCAAGCTCAATTAAATTATTAAATGAAAATTATTTTTTTAATCATGTTATTTATTGTAATTTTTAAATTTTGTTGTTTTAAAAAAGTCATGTTTTTAATTAGATTGAATTTTTATGACACTAACTGCCGGTTTCACCAGCAGTATTTATATGTAAATGAAAAATGATTTTTTTTTCTTCTGACTGGCTATATAAGCCTACTCCACGAAAGCAATCTAAGCGAAAAAAAAATTTATTTGAATTTAATATGGAAACTGATAAAAAATAATAATTTTTCATTTAAATTGCTTTGGGGAAACCGGCAGAAAAGTATTTATGTAGGTGTATTTCTAAATGAAGTTAAATTAAAATATTTGTGATTTAAGTATACTTAAATTGAAACCGTTCATATAACTAATATTGATTTAAATATAAAAATCACCTCAGAGCGAATTCGAACCTGCGATCTCAGAACCAGAAGCGGCAGTCTGCATGTGGTAGTCTTCACAGCCGACACTTGTGGAGAAAAGCAATTACTTAATTGCATTTTAGTTTTGGCTTTGAAAATACAAAGGCAGATGTCGCTGGTCGCATAAATTGTTCCAAATTATCAAACTGGTAGGTCACCGCTTCAGCTCAAACCAGTTCATGAACTGGTATTTTGACTGACTGGTTTGATTTTTCACTACGGGGTACTAACAGCTACATATTTCGCTGAAATCAAAAACCGTTGCATACTTACTAGCGCACTCGCAGCACGGATATATGTATGAACATAGGTATGCACCACAGGTGTATTCTTTTGCAACCGTGCTACAAAAGAACACTCGGTAAACTAATGAAATGCATGCAAAGCAGCAACAGAAACTCGCGCCCTGATGCGTAGTGTTGTTAAGTGAAAATACTACGCTATTGTTAATGGTCGATGAAATGGTTAATTCATATATTAAACAAATATATATATATCGCGCAACTACTTCGCGAAATTACTAATTTCAATTGATTTTTGTGCATAAGTCCCATTAACCAATCACATGTTTTATGGGAGCACCCACAGTGTGGCCTATGTAGCTAAATGGAAATTTTATCCGAGTCGAGTGTTATTTTACCATTTGGTTACAAAGAAACGAAGCTTTGTATTCCCAGTGCCCTCTTATCTGCTTGACTAGCAATCTGTCTGTTTGTCGAGTTGATAGTTTTTCTTATTATTTTTTATGTTCTTTAGTTCACTTTGCAGTGGTTGTAGTTTCTTGGTTTAGTCGCATGTCGCCTGCTGTCGGAAGCAGATATCTTGGGTTGACTCGCCTTGTTTGGCGTAAGCATATAAATTAAATATGTTTCGTTCTGCCAGTTGCAACAATCCTCATGAGCAATGATAATTTTGTGATTTCACACCAAAAAAAAATCAACGACACAAGAAGAAAAAAAGTAAGTGCGTCTGGGTCACACTGGAGAAGTGAAACTTACGTTACATACATATCTGTTTTGTTTCATAACCAATATACATACATACATACATCTGCTTTTGCTTAAGGTTATATTTTTTATCTTTTTTCTATCTAAATCCCTACCTTATTACATTTATGTTATTCTGTTTTCCTTTATCCTCATTTTTATCTTTATACTATATCGATAACAAAATCGATAGAAACATAAAATAAAATATCGATAACACCCCGATAAAAATATCGATAACAAAACCGATGAAAAATTCGACAAAAATTGCGATAGCAAAATCGATAATAATACTGGTAGCAAAACCTGTTAGAAACTCGATAAAAATATCCATAACAAAATCGATAAATACCGATAACAAAATCGGTTAATATAGATAACCAAATCAATAAATATCGATAACAAAATCGATAATTATCGATAAAAATTGATAAATATCGATAACAAAATCGATAAAAATATCGACAAACAAAATCGATAAATATCGATGACAAAATCGATAAATATCGAAAACAGAATCGATAACAAAATCGATAAATATCTATAGCAAAATCGATAAATATCGATAAAAAATCGATAAATATCGATAATGAAATCGATAAATATCGGTAACAAAATCGATAAAAATATCGATAACAAAATCGATAAAAAATATCGTTAATAACATATTTAAAAATATCGATTACAAAATCGATAAAAAATTCTAAGTGTTTAAGTGTCTAAGTGTTTTTCTAAGTGTTATTCTTTAACCTTTTATTAGGAAATCTTTGTTAAATTAATACCATATGCATACACACTGGAAGCACTTGTTTCAGCCCCAACCATTTCCGTTGCATCATTTCCGTTGCACCATTTCCGTTGAATTTGCCAATTTACTCCCAACCACCAACCAACCAACCGCTGCTAAAGAAGTTTCACTTCAAAAATACAAGCTGATTTATAATAAAAGTAGTTACCTAGCAAGAGGTCATTAGAACGTTTAATAGTAAATCAAACCAAACTTAAGGAGTAGAATAAACCTGGATAGGGATAGCCAATTTTAGATTTGAATGAAGAGTTCACAGCAATGGCACTTTTGCTGTAGTTCAGAGGTGAAGCTAAATGTTAACGCCGAGCGTGATGATCTAGGGCCATCTAATTGAAATGGGGAAAACACCCCCAAACATAAGCTAGAAGAATTGACAGGGCTCTAAACTGAGTTACTAATATGGCTGCGTAAACTGACGTTGAGCAATTCCACCAGCTCCGATCCGTTTGCTGCCAAAGGGGGTTTCCGCCAAGGCTTCTTTAATCTGATGCTGGAGAAGATAATAAGAGCCGCAGAAGTAAACCGCTCTGGCACAATACTTTACAAGGGCGTAATAACTTCGCAGAATAACTTCTGTAATGTGGAACATTAAGTAACTGTTTTTGTGACAAAATCTAACATCTCGAGGACGAGAAGAGCTAGAAAAAAATTGTGTACACTATTTTAAGGATTTTGAGATGGAGAATTCAGGAAAG
>NW_023458565.1:2410054-2430779 GCF_013731165.1 Rhagoletis pomonella | reverse complement strand
CAGTAAATATTTATTTGGTAAAAACCAAAGTCAACCAGCAGAAATTCGTACATAGTCACACACACGTTGCTACATTGTTGTTTTATGTGAAATTGAATTTTAGCTGCAATGAAAATAGGAATCAGCTGCATCAACTAATGATGCTTTAATAGCTCAATTTATGTCAACTTTTAAAATATCTACGCTACTTATTTTATACATGTACATTAGGGTGAGCCAAAATAACAAACCTAAAATGATCTATTTACAGAGAAAAAAATTCTCCCATTTGGAAATTTTTTTTTTTTTCAATTTAAAAGGTGTTGGTGGGCACTTGAAATTTTCCACGTAAATACAATGTAAAAAAAAATTGTTTTCATTCGAAATGTTGTAACTATTGTACCATTTGAGATAAACATTTTTACAAGGCATATTCTTGTAGAGCTTCAAATTGGCATTAAGTGCCTTCAAACGGTTCAGCAGCTATAACACTTTTAATGTAAACTCATTTTTTACATGTTACTTACATGGAAAATTTCAAATGCCTACCGACACCTTTTAAAATAGGAATAAAAATTTTTCCAAATGGACGAATTTTATTCACAGTAAATAGGTATTTTTAATGCCATAAATTCGTTTGGTTAGTTATTTTGGATCATCCTAATGCACGTAAGTAAACTTCTTTGTAGGGGATCCATTCCCCCTAGCCGTTCTTTAAAGAAAACATGCAGTTGATTTTTTCACTTTCTTAAAGCAAAAGCTTTTTATACAAATTTGCGATTTACCAAATTTGAGTACTTCTTGAAGGTTAAAATGCCGAATTTATGGCCTAATCGGGTTCACTAGGTAGAATAATAATTTGTTCACAAGACTATTAAGCCAGCAGCTGATGCTGAAGTCGATATACATATATATGAATGTATGTACGTACAGTTTACTTTCTAATTTGGTTCTTCTGCGAGATAATTTTTACTATTTTCCGACCAGTTTCGGGCTTTGTACAAAATTACAAAAAAAAGTTTCATCACGATTTCATATTCAGAAATTTATAAAATTTTTGTGTCTGCAGATTACACCCTATTCAAATTTGGTAAAATATAGTGCGAGCAAACGAACGGTGCAGACGTGACTGGTTTAGATCTTTCGGTTGAGATGACCCGATGTCTGATCGAGAATAATTACGAATAAATGTTCGTTTCCAATTTTCACCCTGAAAATCTGAAAATTTTGGAAACCACATAGCACATCGGATAGCCTGTACAAAAATCTATAGAAATCATAGTTTTCGATTTTTTCCCACTATTTTCGGTCTGCTTCCCAGCTAATCGACATTTGACGTGAATTGACCCATATACATAAGTATTAAAGAGAGTCATGATTTACGTAGGTTGTCATTAAAAAAGTTCTTATAAATGTTTTTTTATTTTTTTGCAACAGTTATCTGCATTTTCTCAAGGTACTTCCATATAAAACTTTATATCTTGTAACAGAAGGTTATGTAAAATGAATAAAAATACCAATAATATAGAAGAAGGGTTGTTCTTTCAAATGAGCCTGGTTTTGAATGTGCACCATAATTTAAAAAAACAACTAAAAAAATTACACTCTGCTAACATACATATGTAGTACTTGCTTATATGAAAAAATTTATAGATAATTAGGCCGCGCACCGGTTGAATGATTGCAGGTACACGACAGGATTCAGGTTTGATCCCTGGTGTGCACAGCATACAAAAAAAAAAATGTTTTCCTTGAAAAAGCTTTTCATAGGCTTCTCTTAAAAACACAACTTTCTTCGCTGAAGTTTTTCTTAAGCGCCTTTTTTCGTAAATTTTTTTTATGGGAATTTTTTCGCCGTCGAAACACTAGCGCCTCTTTATTCGTGCCTAGTGACGATTAATTGATCTATGGAATGCTGACTTTATGTCTAATTAGAGTGGGGCCCTTATCTTTTTTATGGGACTCGTTTGTAACTATTCAAATAAGGCGCAGCACTACCTCAATGTAAAATTAATAACGAAAATGAACGAAATGGCCTCCGAATTTCGGAGTGACCAAATTTTTTAAGACAAAATTACTTTTTTTCCACTGTAGCCGCATAGGGTTTAGCCCCGTACATTGTTCGGAGAAAATTAGAAGGAGTGGGCTAGGTAGAGCTTTAATTTTTAGTATGTTTCCTCTGAGGACACAAGTCAAGAAAAAAATGAAAAATGGGTGTGATCGGTTTATTTTAAAGCATATCTCCCATACAAACCTAACCTCAAACAAGTAAAAAAGTCTAAGTTCGGGCGGAGCCGAACATTAAATACCCGGCGCAAATATTAAATATATGTTTTTTCACCTTTCCGAAAGCTACCGCTAGATGGTAAGCCGGGGTGTATCAATTTTGAGTAAATTAGCGTCCTTCAATTTCGAAATATTGAAGTTTCAAGCATTTCTGAAATTTACCGTTATATGAGAAGCGGCCGTTATTTTAGTCCGATTTCAATAATTTTCAACGTTTTGCTTATATGTGGCGAGGACAATAAAAATACCGAGTTTGGTACAAATTGGTATGACGGTTACCGATATACATATATGTATGTGATCATAAGTGGGCGGTGCCACGCCCATTTTCCAAAGTTTTATCATAAACGTATTTCTTGGTAAAGAGTTGCTTCAAGCATCAATTTTGAATAAATTAGCTTTAATATTTACTGATTTATCGAAGATTTTGTATCTCTCTAAATTACCGTTATATGGGATGTGGGCGTGGTTATAATCCGATTTTAAAAATTTTCAGTCATTTGGTATGTTATCCGAAGGCCAACAACTGTGCCAAGTTTGGAAGAAATTGGTGTAGCAGTTACCAAGATATACACATGTAACCATAAGTGGGCGTGGCTACGCCCATTTTCCAAAAATTTATAATATTCTTGTTTTTCGTCTAAAAGTTATTGTAAATATCAATTTTGAGTGAATTATTTTCAGTAGTTACAAAAATATCGCAGTTTTCGTATTTCTGGAAATTACCGTTATATGGGAAGTGGGCGTGGTTACAGTCCGATTTCGCCCATTTTCAATACCAACCTACCTTGGATTAAGGGAAACCTACATACCAAATTTCGTTGAGATATCTCAATTTTTGCTCGAGTTATCGTGTACACGGACAGACGGACAGACGGACGGACAGACAGACATGGCTTAATCGATTTCTTTTTTCATCCTGATCATTTATGTGCGAACGATATCGTCTATCCGCAAACTCATAATGAAACTTTATAGTTTCAGGGGTGGAAATGACGAAATGTGCGTAGCCTTTGGCCTCACTTTCGCTAAAATATTTGTCTTCTTTTAGCGAGCGCAGTGGGGTTTATGCAACTGCATCACAGCATCGACTGGAGTCTTCTGATTTACCTCATAGTGAATTCATGCGGTCCGTATACTGCAATGCCTTAAGGCCTAACGTCTGCCTTTGGAAGAGGACGTAGCTTTTATAATCTCTAGTGTTGTAATTTCCCATAAGCTATTTTGCCTGCCATAGCAAGTGTCAGTTATATGTACCACCAATTGCTTTTATAGGCACCCGTTCGTCTCCACTTAAACCTTTTCTGATCCTAGGTGGAATTATTTAAAGGAAGGGCTCTACCACTATTGGCGCTCAGCTGCCTTGGCCAATATTGAACTTTTCCTTTGTGGTAAATATTTTCTATGAGAATGTAATGAGGATGACCTCCAAGGCTGATGAGTGCTAGGTGCGCATACCACCCGCTATGCTAAAGCACGTCAAACCCTTAAGCCTGGTAATCGATTATCTCACTCCATTAAAATCAATCCCCTGCGACCATACCACAGCTTCAAATATTTCTTTTGGCCTGACTATCATGGTTTACAATCACTGCAGGGTATAATGGGCTACATCCCCATGATTTATTCTCCAAGTTTGTATGGTGAATGGCTGGAAGATTTCTGCCTCTAGTGACAAGGGAGATAGCTTTTTTCAAAACCACAGTACAGCACCAACTCCTCCTCAGTTCAGTGATAAAATTCACTACTGTATCAACTGAAGTATGATAAAGGAATACCAAGTAATTAGAACTATTTTCTTGCTTTCTTGTCTATGTCTGCCTTGAAGCTCGATTATATCAATGATTTGCCAACTCGATAAAAGCAGATATAGTAAAAGTTGCTATTGTACTTAATCTTAAGACATTTAAAAATCAGTGCGCTGAGTTTCATGAAAATCATTGGAGACTAGGACCCTCAAAAAAACATATGTTTGCGCACAAATATCCATATACGTTAAGCTCCAGATGACAACGGATGAAATATCTATCAGCAATAAGAAAAAAAATTGTGCATCGACATTTAAACACAAAAGCCGTTCGCAATAACTTCTACGCCTTTTACCCCAGAAATGCACATAAAGTTCATTGCATGTGCAAAAAGCAAAGAAAAGAGCTGATGACTGCATTTTAATGGGAGCACAATTTCCACTGACTATCTAAGACAATTGCAACCGGAATGTTAAGGTTTATGAACCTTAAAAATACGCAGTGCATTGGGATCCCCTGTTTTTCCGCCACTTCACCACGCCATTGCACTTTGCCTTTCTGCACAATTTGCTGCTGCCTCATTTTTATTTAAATACTATCGCACGCATACCAATGCAGCACTTTGAACAATCAAGGAAAATTGTCATAAATGCCAGAGCGTTGCAAGCCTATACGCTGACTTCTACTCAAAAGCAGAGAGCAGAAAGCATCACTGCAACTGCCTACACCTGCACGGCGAGGGGTCGAAGTCGAAGTATAAAAGGCCATTAGACACAGAAGGAAAGGAAGCAGCACTATTTTGCAGTTACCATTTCCCCTTTCTGAGCCATTTAACATTTTTAATTGCACTGAGTGATTAAAGGAGTGTAAGCTCACTGTTTGCATAAACGTGCATTTGTATGTATGTACATGTGTATACATACATATATAAATTACAATATTTAAGCGCATGCAGTTGTGCAGGTGCGTAAATTATGCAGCATTGCAATTTTAAGTTTGCCGCCTTTTCGCTTGCGGCTGCCAAGCGTTTTCGCATTTTGTCTTGATTTCTAAGTAGACCTGCTTTTAGGCTGTGGCCAAACCATTTAACAACATACCAATGCTGGTAGTGTAATTATGCGGCTAATAGCAGCGTGGTAGTTGAGCCAAAAATCATAATTCTACGAAAATTGTGGATAAACTTAATGACAACACTTGTGCTAAAGTGACTCTGCAAACTCTTGAAATTATGTTAAGAGGGTGGATTGAGTTTTAAGAAGTATGCAGCAGATTTTTGGCTGTGGTCTTCTTGGCTAAAATGTATGTATGTATGTATGTGCACTTGTATGTTTTGTCACACATTTACACCGAAAGAAAGCTCGAGTACATAATAACGTATATTAATGGTGAATTCTAACCTGAATATTAGAAGCATTTCCTGCGTTATTATGTACTAGAATGAAAATGACGTATTGAAAATTATCCGAAATTGTTTAAAAAGTTTTTGCGTTCTCATAACCGAAAACTTGCAAAGCAGAAGAAATTAAGAGAGCAAATTGACATTTAATTTTGGCGGTAAGCTGAAATTTTCAAATAGATGGCAAGCCTATTAAAAAAAAACACTAAATAATAAGTCTTTCATCTAATTCCTGCCAGGGTTTCTTAGTGGATAGGGGTCACATGGTGTCGATTTTTAATTTCATCAAATTTCAAAGAACCCTGTACCGTTAATAACCAGTTCTAACTTCAAAAAAAAAAATATAATCTCACTTCACATCTACTGGCCCAGTTCTTTAATTTGTCTGGGGATGTACCACGGTAAACATAATACCCGGAATGTTGTTTCAAAAAATACTGGAAATATGTTTCAAAAACTACTGTACTGTAAAAAATACTTTTATTTTTAATTGGAGATACTGCGAAATAGGATTTTTTCGCAATAATATGCAGTTTCTTGTCCAAAAAATACACGACTGTTATGTATCTCACTTGATTGTACAGCCATTAACTACAAAATTGTTTATAAATATATTTAGTTATAGCTAATTATGTTTCCAAATGTAAATCATTATTATTAGAATAAGAAAAGGAAGGATTTTACGGATGATTTAATCTTTTTATTTTTGTTTATGTTTTTAGCAGTTTTTCTTTGGAATAAACGCGAACTTATACGAATATGGCATTTTAAAGAGCGATTAAAGGAAAGAATAGAATGCATCATAAAAAAGCTGGCCCTCTCAACACCCGAACACTTCATTAGTCCATTAAATAATGTCAAGTAACTTTAATATACGGATATGTAATAAACCAAAACATACATATTTATTGTAACTAGTATCGCCCAGTTGTCGAAATTCAACATTTTTTTCATACACTTTTAAATTTTGCTTATCACCAATATTGACTCCTTTTTGCGAATGACGATTTTCAAGTCTACCACCAAAATTTATGCCGCCCCTTCCGCCCCTTTCGAATACACATGACTTTTCGCTATAATTTTACCGCGCCTTAGTAGAATTCTCCTTTCGGTGTTGCCGAAGAACAGGGTCTGAACATATTTTGCAGAGAACACTTTCTGGGTTCGGTACCATATGAAGCTGGGTAAAATTTCAGGACGTTAGCATAAGCTTGTATGGGAAGTGCCACGCCCACTTTCCCAGTACCTACCATTTTTCACCCTAAGTAGGGTATTTTCGATCAATGTATCTGTGCTTAGTTTCACTTCCCCGGCATAATTAGTTTTAGAGATATAGTGGTTTTCACATTTTAGCCTATAAGTCAGATGCCACTCCCCCATTGTGTCCCCCATTGTAGAGGAAGTTATGTCCTTTAAATTGGTGAATGTTTCATTAAAATCGAGCGAACGGAGCCTTTAAAAAAGGGATTGCAAAATTTTCTTGTGGCGTATTTATATATAGAAGATAAATGTTATGTTGCCGTCTGGCAGAACCGCATGTTACTAAAGCCTTGCAGCATCATGCGACTACATGGCCTCCAACTGTCGCAATCCGCGGTGTAAATCAGCACCAGAGAGCCCTCTCGGCTTCACAGAGCTCACATGATCAAGAAACCAACTGCCCGTCTTTCTCCCTCAACCGCACTTCTCAAACGCTCTAACTTGAGGTTCTGCTCAACCCGACGAGGCGCGTTAACGGAATGGAAATTTCATTCGATAGTCACGCCTCATCTGCCTCTGTAAGAAAAAAGTCCCAGCAGCGTTGGATTTGTCAAAGGACTTTGGCACAGCCTGGCACGCTACTATTTAGAAGACATTGGCACTTTATTTGTCCCACAGGGACTAAAATGGTGGTTAGCAAATTATCTGAGCGGTCTGCAGTAGTCAGAAACCACGAAAGATTAATCACAGGGTGATGTCGTATCCCTGCTGATGTCTAATTTCTACATACCGAAGCTTCCTCAGCCACCAGAGGAACTCTCCGAACCTTTTCGCTTATTCATGCTTCTCCATGCACTAGGTAGCGCGGGATCTTAGGCTGATTCACATAGCATACAAGGCTTTACCGAGCATTTTGTCTAAAAGGAAAGCATCGAACTCCAAAGAAAAAATGCGCTTTCCAACAGGTGGTACAATGGGCTTACTATTCCTCTATCGACAATTATAAGTCACCCATCATACCAGTCCTGATGTAGTACATATAACGCAGAAACGAGGTCGATGACATCAACGGACGAGGCGGTTCATCGAATGGAACGAGACATAGTCTAAATAAGCGATGTAGAGAGTCAATCGAATCGAAGCCAATCAACTCTGGACGACCAATTGAAACGACGGTTCTGTTAGAATGTAATCCATGATCATTTTGAGCATGATTCACCATCACCGGATTTAGTCTTGGGTCAGCAAAAAAGAATGCGAAGAAAGCTAGCATTACTCTAGAGGCAATAGTGTCAAGTGTTTTTTTCGACAAAAGATATAAATTTATTAATCGTACTTTTATTGCGGTCTTTAGTAAAAACTCGAACAAGGTGAAGGAGATTAATCTTTTGTTACCACTCGAAGCGTTTGCGAAAGGTGTATACCGAAGATGTCTAAATAAGAAAAATTGTCATTTTGGAGGAAAATAAGCTAACTAAATTTACTTATGTATGTATGGTACCTGCTCCCATAAATTTTTTAAACCGTACAATGCTTGGTTGTCAAATTTTTAAAGCCCACAAATTTCCGTGTGTGTATTTTACATTTTAATGGCATGTTAACTGCTAACATTTACAAATTTCACATAAACACACGCAATCACTTTCATTTATCACTAGCACATCGATACTAACATACATACATACATATGTACTCTGTCCACAACAGGACTACAAAATTTACATCGAAAACGAATGTAGCGCTGAAAAGGAGGTGAGCGAACTGAAGAGCGGTTGGACAGGAACTAGGAAATGAGAAAGCATCAATGAAAGGACTTTTCTTAAGTGCTTTTGCATATTCAAATATACAGCTACAGACAGTGTGACTGACAGGTAGTCAAGCAGCCGCACATGAACTGTATGTATCCGTTCAGGTAGAAAGACAGTGCGTCAACTCGCCAGTGAAGTAGAAAAGTACTCAGAGCGAGAGCACTCTCTTGGGCTATGCATGAGCGTATAAATGTAAATTAATGAATGAGGTGAAATGAGTTAGAAGCCGGAACGCCGGAATGAATGACAAAGCATTTGCTTGAATACGCAGCTAAGTGCAAGAATGAACACATGACTAACCGTAAGAAATTTTTGCAACACAAAGTGCTCATAAGGAAGTTGATGCTCGCATGCAATGTGGGCGTACGCAAGTGTGTGTGTGTGTGAATGTGATTGTAAGCGTGTGTTGGCATGTTTTTAGCAAGTTTGAACATTTTCAACTTTAATGGAGTAAAAAGTGTCACAGATACGGTGAATACATGTTTGCATACAAACGTACATTAAAATTTATGTGTTGGCGAGCGCATTAACACCTACGTACATACGTACATATGTATGTACATACGTACTCTCAAGCGCCGCAGAATATTCATTCAAAATGCATGCAGTCATACAAGTATTTGCCACTTTTACTTCTCCCTTGATGCTGTTGTTGAATTTTGCTTTTGCTATTATTTTAGTGCCATTAAAAACACCTGCTCACTTAACCGAATAAAAACAAATTGAAAGCTCTACGGAACTGCTTAAAATTACATTTAGAATATTCGTTGCACATAGAGTAAGTATAAGTTTGCAAACTGGGCAAAAACGTCGTCAGTGAAAGAAAAATTTATTATGATTTAAAACATATCTACGTTTCATACATAAATTAGCAGAGTTTCATATAAACTTCTCAGATTAATTATATCACTATTCACTACAAGTTTCTGTACATAAGTATGTATGCAGAGTAACTGTTTTTCTAAAAGACAAATTACATATCGGGGGCTTATATTCAAGTCCCCTTTGTCTGCACTTCACAGAAATTGAGGTTCTGATTCTGAAAAGTCCACCTAAGGCTTGACTATCATCGATGATATGAATACTGACCTAGTATAACGCTTGACAAAAGAATTTACTATTACATTGCAAAGTGAGAATTCACATCAGTGATGACAGGTAAGTCTCAGATGGATTGTGAAAATTGCAGATAGAGGGTATTGAATATAAGCCCTTGATATATCCCTTTTAGCCTCTAAGTTTTGCAGAGCAAAAAAGGAATCAAATGAACGCTGTAGATAGATAGAGACGGCTTCATCCATATAGCATAGCTAAGATGACCTAAACAGCACTATGTAGTGCTGCACGGGAAAACACAAGGTCTAGCGCTAAATGGTTCTCAAAATTTTATATACCCCAAACTTAAAAGACATTTTCTTGTTTAGCACTGTAACCACCTAAGTGATTGTGGCTGTTCCTATTCTTTGGCAACTGACACCAATTGGAAATGCCAAATCCTTATCGCAGAAGGTAAGAAAGCTTTGGGCTTTCGACAGAACAGTTCTCAGCAATAAATATGACGTGGTTCGGGTGATCGGCGCGCCGGGCATAGCACTGCTTAATAAACGGTCTAATATTCTCAAAGAAGAGAGGAAATTTCCGAAGCTTTTTGATCTCGTCCCAAACTGACCAAATGTTGAACTCTTAACACTGGCTTAAGTCCCTACATTAGTATTCGTCTTCTTGTTTGTTATCTTATAGTATTCATCTTATGGTAATTTTAATGGTAATCGTAATCGTAATGGTAATGGTAAAGGTAGTGGCATTAGTAATGGTAGTGGTAATGGTAGACAATGTTAATGGTCGTGGCAATGTAAATGTTAATGGTATCGCTCTTCGTATTCGCATTCATACTCGACTTCATCTTCATCTTATTCGTGTTCGTGGTAATAGGAATGGTAATGGTAATCGAAATGGGAATGGGAATCACTCTTATCATTAGTATTCATCTTCCTATTTGTTATCTTACAGTAATCATCTTCTAGGTAATTTTATTGGTAAACGTAATCGTAATGGTAATGATAAAGGTAATGGCATTAGTAATAGAAATGGTAGTGGTAGACAATGGCAATGGTAATGGTAATGCTCACATCAGTGGCAATGTTTTAACGGTAGTGGTAATGTAAATGTAATGGTATCGCTATTCGTATTCGTATTCTTACTCGAATTCATCTTCATCTTCTTCGTGTTCGTGGTAATGGTAATGGCAACTGATGAACTGCTTATTCATAAAAATGTCTAGGCAACCCACTCTGGGATCGATCACACAAAGTCATGTTTAAGTTTGTATAAAAAAATTTTTTTTCTGTTCAAGACGTTCAAATCGGTGACATGAAAAAACCAAAAATTACTCTGTTTGGAAAAAAATCATGTTTTTTTTCTTAGTGTATGCAAGATCAATTAACCTCATATCGAGCCCTAACCACCAAATTAACGTAAGCGATATTTTTTTCAAAATTTTCTTTTTGGTGTAGAAATGCATATAGATGCTCTAGGAATATTTCTGCATCAAAAAGAAAATTTTGAAAAAAATGTCGCTTACGTTATTTTAGCGGTTAGGGCTCGATATATTTTTATCAAATAAACATACATAAAAGATTTCAGCCAATACACCGAATGAAAGGAAATAACATGTGTTTTTGAGTCACTGGAGCGATTTAAGAAAATTTTCGTAAAAGAAAAAATTATATAATTTTTTCAACAATTTTTTACCTTAAAATGCCCGGATTTTGGCCAATTTATAAGGAACTTTATTTCTGACAACGAAAGTTATATCTGAAAAATTAGAAGTCTCAAAATTACCCATTAAATAAGGCAATCTTTCATGCCATGTCTACGACAGACATTTAAGTGAACACACACGAAAGTTAATCCATAGGTGAGTTTAAAGTTTTTTCTTTAAAAGCGCTTCATTACTTGACGTTCGGTAAGGGTGAAGCTCTAAAATTTTCAACTACAAAATCTGAGAACGTAAGACGGTATTCTACGTAAAAACCGTATACTTTAAGAGGTTTTGATCTGCGGCAGTTGAGAATTGCATGTGCATAAATAATATCTAATATGGTGTGAGCAGAAGAAAATACCTAGTTTCGGACCCAGGGCATCCAAATTTCAATAACCCGAATTAATTTAGTGTTTATAAACATTTTATAAAATCAGAGTTAAGCTGAAATTTCGTACATATAGATATTATTTCAAATTCGAATTCATCATATGCGCCTAAAATACACAACTAAACAAGCAATTAAGTCTGTTAAAATCACACCTCCAACTCTAGGCAGCTATGTTTCCGCTTCCACTATTTGACTATTTTACTAGAATGCACATACCAACAGAGCAATTATGCTTTCTTTCCATGCTTTTTTTCTTCACATGTATTACATTTTCACATTCGTATATATAACTAAGTGCGAATGTTGTGGTTTGTTTTAATAGATTACGTGCACACGATGATTAACACAAAACCATCGTAATAGTACCCACTGGCCTATTTTCCCAAGCGTCTCGTATTTCAAAAAAAAAAAACACTTAAACTTCCACTCTTCTATCAGCAAATAAATATAAGCCAGTTTCCTTCCTAATACAACTTTTTTCCGTTTCTCTTTGGAGATTTGTAAATTTTTTTTTGTTTTATTAACGCCTGCAAAGAAAAACAAAGCAGTTGCAGTTGTTGGTGGTAGGCTTAGCTAAAGCACATAGAAAAAGCCTTGGCTAAACTCCTCAAATTCCACACTTTACTCAATGACCACACAACCGTCATTTCGAGAAAATAGAATCGAAAGAGAAACAAAATGTTGATTGTTTTTATGTGTGTGTGTGTGCTTGTAATCTGTTAGGTGACAGCCGCGTGATTGACTTTAGTTGGCACGTTAAACAGCTGCGTGACGACTGTCAACACCAGCACAACAAATCGTGTGACAAAAGAAAGCCACCCGGCCTTTTCACTTTAGCGCCTTTCTGCATTATTAACCTAAGTATTGTCAGCTGGTTGACTGGTTGACTGGTTGACTGGTTGGTTTTCAAACCCATTGCCACTTTCAAACGGCACAATAAGCCCCGCTGTCCCAGTGGTGTGCGTTCCCATTGTTCTCGGCTTTAACCGGCATAAGCGCACGCAATACAATGAATGGCACAGTACAATTGTGGTCGCGTGAATACATAGTTATGTATCTGCCTACCAAAAGGTAATAGTAAAAGCAATAGCAATAATTGCAGTCTGCTGCTATGTTGTTACATAACTGCGTTGATTAGGAGACGGTGGTGAATGACTGACTGACTGACTGACTGACAACCGCAGAAATGTTAATTGCCGTAACGCTAATAATTGCGTGAGCGCGTGAAGCTCGCAATCACGCGCTTATTACGAATCAATTATGTGCCAAAATGGCCAACAAGAGGTGATAAGGAGTGGTGGGTGGTATACAGTGGAATGTGCAGCCATTAGTTCACATGCTAATTTGGTGCTGTTAATTGCGTGCCATTGCTGGGCACTGATTTCTTAACTGCCATTACGAATATATGTAACTGTGTTGCCATTATCTCCCCCTTTCATAGTCTACCTGTTTGCCATTTTTGGTTTGATAACGCTTTGGTCGTACTGAAAGGTGCCCAAACACAGGCTTTATGAAGTTTACACGGATGGGTTCAAGCTAGAAAACAGGGTTAGATACGTTTATCTGGCAGAAGTTTTAGCTATAAAATAGGTCTACGAAGACTACGATTAATATCTTCTCGGATAGCCAGGCGGCCATCAAATCAATGAACGCGGTAATGCTAAGATGAAAAGTTGCACAGCAATGCCTGGCAGCTCTAATTTATATAAGCACCGTCTTCAAATTCAGCCTCATATGGGTCCCGGGACACAGGGATATTAAGGGAAATTGCGTAGCCGATGAGCTTGCCAGAAAAGTTACCAATTTGCAATTTTATGTGAAAGCAGAGGTAAGATTGGGATACCCATGGCAACCTGGAAATTTAAGATTAGAAATAAAATCATATAAGAGGCCACTAGGTCATAGTTAGACGCAGTGGCGGATTTGCAGTCTTGTCCGCCCTAGGCCCCATAGTACCAGCCGCCCATTTTTTCAACTCCCATTATTTACCTTTGACTTTTATCGAAATATTTTATCGATCAACTAACTCCAATCTCTATATTGCTTACGGCAAACCAGGGTTGCAACTGACGAAAAAAATACTTATCTTCCGCTTCGAAAAATCATCCAAATCTGGAAAATATTGACCAATAACTATATTTTAGTTATTTTAATAAAAACGAATGTTTTGTTCTATTTTTTAATAATTTCTATAAAAATCAAAATTTTGTGTTAAGGAAAAAACTTCGACTGGACTATTATAGACAAATACAATTAATCAAAAAACTGCTTCGTTATTATTATTATTTTTTTTTAATATTTAAAATGTTTTAAATTTGTTTGCTGTTTTTGCGAACAGTCATAGAGTGTAATTACAAACCTGCCAATTTTTTCTTTTTATTTAAAGAATCATTTAAAATATTTAGGCAATCAAAAGCTCCTCAAGATACAATTAACTACGAAAAATAAAGCGGCAACGAAAAGTTCAATTTGTTTTTCGAAGCAAATACTTTAACACAAATCTACCAATGAAAAAAAGAAATTATTTGGTACACCCAAATTTTTTTAATAATTTCGGTAATGATTTACGAAAGTGGCAACTCTGATCACAGCCTAACATACTTAACCCTGCTTTGATAAATTACATTCATACGTCTGCCTCTTAAAATTTTCATGCTCTCTTTCGGGAAATGAAATATTATATTGGATTTTTGTGCCTTTTTAATTAAGGACAATTTCTAAGCAAAATATATTCAATATTTTAAAAACCAATATCTTCGAAACGAAATTTCATTGCCGTAATCGCAAAATTTAAATGGCTCACAGACGTACGGATATCTTTTCAGCAACTTTCAGTTAAGTTATCAAAGCGGGGTTAAAGCATAGAAAGACGGCAACATTTATCTCGATCAACTTTTTTAATCCAGAATTAATTGCAGTTGATCCAGATTAAGTCCTGCAGGTAATCCTCAAAATTAATGCGGATCTGGGGAATTTCCGATGACAACACTAGCCAAATTGACCAGCTGTTGTCTATTTTACAACTAAGCAAACAAACTAACCGAGTTTGGCGTTCACAACAGTCGAGTGGTGAGAGCTGCGTTAATACGGATCAACGTTGCCATCTGTCTATGCTTTTACTGACATCCTACCTGTTGCTGGCGGGAGTACACACACACTTGAAGACCTTCAGCTCTTAGCTATTCCATCAAACTGATAGCACTCTTCCGATCCTAATTTTTTATACTGCACTGGGCACGAAAGCGGAAATATTCTTCTGAAAAATTGTCTTTTAAGTCGATAGGAAAATCATTTTTAGTGCTTTGGAATTTTCTTCGGCTTCTGACCAGCGTTGCCGCTTTCGTAATTTTTAACCAAAATTGGTATTTTTTTGTTTATTTATCAAATTTGGTAATTTATTTTTCGATGTAGTAACGTTTTCGATTTGGTCCTACATGTCACATAGGTCAATACAGGTTATGATTCCACATTAGGAAGTGGCCAGTAATACCAGGTAATCCAGAAAGTTTTGGAAGACGAAAAGTTATTGCAGCGTTCCTTGGTTACTAGAATGGTGTGATCTCTAACAAACTGCTTGAAAGTGGCTATTGCTATATCTACCGTGTCCTTACCCGGAAGATTTTGTGTGATCGTACCTTTCCTTGTCAGTCCGTCGGCTTTGCAATTGCCATAAATATTTCGGTGTAACCAGATGAGTAAAATTTTGTGTAAATAACTACCTATGTTCAAAAAGCTACACATTCAGGGCTTCACTTTGTCTATGCCACAGTGGAAAGCTTTGCCCTCAAGCGTTGAAATTTTTACATATTTTCGGCCACTCGTTGGCATATGTATGTATGTACATTGGCCAAAACTGGACGATAAAGGTTGTTTTTAAAGTGCTCCAAAGTTTGAGGTTTATTCGCAAAAAACGGCCATCTGAGTAGCCTCATAAAAAAGTCCAATCCAATCTACGGGAAATTATGCGCCTGATAGTCCTCTGTTGCAATGAACCGCATCAATGACATTGTGAATGATCAGATGCATTTCGTCATTTCGTGGCATAAGCCCTATATTGCTATTATAAGCCTATATCTAAATACAAAATATATCATTATGACCGCATTCTTGAAACGACGCGCACGCGTTTCTTCGGAATAAAAGGTGGAAAGTTTAGATGAAACTTTGTAGATTTTTGTATCATTTTTGCACAAAGTTGGAAATCCAGATTAATATGGCATTTGTTATATGATGAGCTTGACTTTTATGAAAAAATAATAAAAGTTAAATAAATAAAAGAAAAATAGCCAAAATTTGATAAAAATTTTGCTTGCTTAATAAGCTCATCGGAAGAGCATGTACATTCGTACAGTTCTGTACATGAAATAAGTTTGGTAGTTTTTTGTTGAATTTGGTAACTTTTTTTTGGTGATTTTGGCAAAAAATAAACAAAAATGTTGTGGCAGCACTGCTTCTGACGTGCTTAATTTCGCAAAGTTGAGGCAGTGTCGCACGATTGGTTTGCCTTGTATTGGTTATAAACAGGGAACGGATTTTTAGGACCTAAAAACCTATAAAAAAAAGGCAAAATAAAATAACGAAATAGGCTGGAAAAGGCAAAATAAAATAGCGAAAAAGGCAGGAAAAGGCACTAGGTATTGCAAAAAAGGCAAAAAAAGGCAAAACAAAATAGGGAAAAAGGCAGGAAAAGGCACTAGGTATTGCAAAAAAAGCAAAATAAGGCAATAAAAAAAGACAGAAAATTCGAAGAACAATCAAAAAATACATTTATTTTAGAAATGTTTATATTACAAGTAAAAATAGAAAATAGATTTGTACTTCGAATCTTTGACTATTTTATCCTTTCGAGTTTCTAACTCATAAAACTTTAATCTGTATAGTTGTAGTAACATTGAACCACAAGATGCATTTTGAAGTTTTCTGGCAGCATTTTCATTCGATTTTCGCGAAGAAAAGCCTTGAATGTACTAAATGTGCGCTCGACGTAAGTTGATACAAGTGGAGCCCAATTTAGATATGGAACGTTTGAAACGTTCATATTATCAGGAATAAGGGCGCTTTACTCGCCATCCAACAATTTTATCCACACCCCTTATTGTCTCTAAGCCTACGTTAGCTGAGAAAACGAATTTGAATTTTTCCAACACCAATTTGGCAAGAGGTCCCTGCGCTTCTATAAGCCGCACGGGCATGTGTATATTTTTTAATCTTAAAAAAAAATGTAAATGCTATAATCACTTTTTTAAAGTTAGAAAAGGCAAAAAAAGGCAAATATCTTAAAAAAGGCAAAAAGAGGCAACATCAAATATGTATATATGGAATCAGGGAAAGCTAAATCGTGGACATTCTTTATCGAATATACTTTATCTCTTTAGCAGAAAAAAACGCAGTTTCCATAAAATCCGTTGCCTGGTTATAAATATACCTATTTAATACAAACAATGTCCTGTTTAATGAGTTACCAATTGAAAACGGCAGAGATCAGCATTTGTAAGCTTTCTAAATATTTCGTATATTTAGGAGAGAACAGATGTAAGTAAAGTCCTCCATTACCGTCACTGGTCTCAAAACACGCACCACTTATTTTTTTAAGCATACAACTGCTTGTTTATCTTGTAAATAATTCGCATATGTGCATGTAGTCTTAAAGAGATGTAGAAATAATTGCTTGTACCTTCAACTCCAGTTCGTTTAAATAAATAGAAAGTAAAATAATCTGCCACATTAAATTTCTAATGTGGTTATTTAAGTGTGCTCTCTATTCTGTCCTTCTATGAATTCATTTCATTCTTCTTAAGTAGACATACACTGCCCGTCAGCAGAATAGCTTCAACACGATTTTCAACTTTAACTAATTGGTACAATCGCTTGGTTATTCGCAAGTGGTTTTTGTAAATGCAGTATTAAATTAAGTTGAACTCACAAGCTTGAAAAATAAAATTTATATTCTGATAAATCAGTAATTTAGAATAAAAAAAAATGATTTTCATGCAAATCTGTTTTTACAATTATTTAGTAACAGCTACGCTTATAACTTGATGGGTTGGAATAAAGTCCAATATGGAACTTTAAGGTTATTTATTATAAGGATACTGACAAATTTAGAAATTTGTAATTTAACTATTTTTGTCATTGTGTTGTCTACCGAAAAATATCCTGAACATTTTTCACTGCGTTGAGGCCCGATGAATATGGAAAAGCGAGTCTTGTAGGCTCTCATTTCGCTATGAAATGCAGCTCTAAATTGATTTGGCTCAAAAATTTTTGTTTTTTTTTTCTTCCACGGATGCCTCTATCCAATTCTCCATAAACCGTGTATACATACATAACTTTTAGATTGGCACTATAGTTTCTGAGAAATTATTTAATAATTCCAATTTTTTTTTTTTTTTTTTTTTTATGAAAAGATGAAAAAATCAAACTTTAACAGGGGAAAAATAAAAACATACCCAATAGTTGTAAATTTTTTGCTTTTGTATGAAAGGCTGTCCTTTTACAAAAAAAAAACTTAAGCTACTAATGAAGAAAAACGATGGAGAATTTTGTTAGCTTTAATTTTCCACAATTCGTATTAAGATTTTTAAATTAGTTCGTATGATATACAAGTTTCAAGTCCCTACAAATTATCGTTGATTTTTTAGAAATTTTTTTTGTTAAGGGTGTTGAGTATTTGCTTTCATTCTTTTCAAAATTTTCTTTTTGATGCAGAAATACATCTAGATGCCCTAGGAATATTTCTGCATCAAAAATTAAATTTTGAAAAAAATGTCGTTTACGTTATTTTGGCGGTTAGGGCTCGATGTGTATATAAACAAGATCTATTTTTATATAAAAAAAAATCCGCACCATCCAAAACAAAAAATTATTAAAAAACAACGGTAATTTTTAGGGTCTTGAAACTGAAAACTGCGTACTCGAAAATTTTCTACAAATTCTGAATAAAAAGTTTGAAAATTGTATTCCATTTTTTTTTAAGTTTGATTGGTTTTTATTAATTTTATGCGAGCTTCGAAATTTTTATTAATGTGGTTTCTGTTATGGATTAAACTGTATTTTAAATGAAAATTATTAAAAGTAATATAATTTTGCATTTTGCTACCATCTTTTCATCTATCTGTCACTTTACGTGATAACGTGATTGCAAATATCTCGAAACCCTATCCCTCGAAAAAAATAACGCGATTTCGAAATCCTCAAGCAATTCTACATACATAGGAATTGGACAATGGCATCCATGGAGCAATTTTTCTGTAAACCGGTGCAATTACTAGAGTTACAAGCAAGTTAAGAAATTTAGAAACTTAATCTCAAATAGTCCTTTGTGACGCAAAAAATGTATCATTATTGAAATTGAACGAAATTCTTTCAAAGTGTATTGTGGCCAAGGGGAAAATTAAGGTTATACTGTCTTTAATCAATATAAACTGCAGTCCAACCACTCTTTTTCCAGCTGATGCAATCAGCGCGGCTCGCCTGAAGGAATCATTTTGGTACTTTTTCTTACTACCATTTTCTTCGTTTTCGTTCAGCCAAGTTTTTTATAATTAGGTTTAAAACAGCCGATTTGTGGACAAATATAGTACTTGATTACAAAATTTAGCAAATGCCTTCCTAATAACAAGATTTTTGCGCTGAACCTATTCTGCAGAACGAATAAATTATATTTTCTCCACATTAATTTTGCAAAAAAGGAAAAAATGTAGTATTAAGGTGGTTCTTTTTTGGTATTGTTTGCTTGTGAATGAAACTGGCTTTAATACTGTATTTACAAAACCCACCTGCGAAGAATACAGTAAAATAAGCGAGTAACCAATTTTAAAAATCGTGTTCAACCCATTCTGCTGACGGGCAGAGTATGTACATACGTACCTCAGCTCGCATTCCACGTTTTTTAAGTTACTCAAACGACATGTGCACCAGCATATAAGTTTATATGTATATACATATATGTTGGTAGACGTAAGTTAGCTTCTATTACATTCAGCTAAAAATTTTAGAACTCACATGTTTATATACATATATAAAAGTGTATGACTAAAGTAGTGTCTGCGAAGGAAACCGCGCCATCTTGAATGCGTTTATGTCATTTCCGCTTTTTCCGCATTTCATTTCCTTATATCTTGGTTCAACGTCTGCATTATTACTTTTGGTTTTCTAGCACACATTACAAGTTACTTCTGTCAGGATATATGTACACACTACTATACACTATACACTATACACACTAACTCAACTCCTTGTCATTCGAATATATTATATTCTCGTTGCTTTTTTCGTTTAAGCATTCGTATGCAGAGAAAGCGTGTTGGGTGTTCAAAAGAATAATACTAGTTGTTGCTCTGCCATACATACCCACTTATACTAATACTACAAGCACGTCCATAAAGGGGCACATATATATAGATATATTTTCATATATATATGTACTTACATACATGCACATACGAGAGTGTGAGTTCAAGTGTTTATGCATTTTAAACGTCAGGCTGCCAGCTTTCTTTGCATAAAGTCTTATAAGCCAGCAATTTTTCAATGCGATTTTCCATCCGCCGATTTCGGTTACCGCAATCCAATAATTTTATATGGATTTGTCTGTATTAACTGCGTAATGTCAATGGAATCCTAGAGTTTTCTCCAAAAGATTACGTCAACGTGTGCAAGAACAGCGATTTTTGATCTTTTTTTTGCCTGAAAAAAAAAATGCAATGAAATGTTCAAAAGTTTAAAAACTTTTCCATAGTCGCAAGAATCGACAAACACATTTTGCATTTTCTTTAAGTTCACTTCATGCATCTTTCAACTCAAAAAAGACAATAGATCAAACATTTTACTTTCTGATAGTCGTTTTTTGAGGTGAGGATATACTTATCAATATTTACTAAATGCTTGAATGACCTTCAAAAGTTAATTTTTTGATTTGACTTTCTTTTTTGACTAGAAAACATCATAAATAAACTCTAAAAAAAATTAAAATGCCTTATTCGATTCTTGTAGAAAATTAAATGGATTTTTCACGCAAGAAAACTACATATGTTTTTAGGACTTTTTAAAACTTTATCTGCATACTGTTTTCAGGACAAAAAAGACTTTTGTTATCCAATCGGATTACCTTTCCTGAATTCTCCATCTCAAAATCCTTAAAATAGTGTACACAAT
>NW_023458565.1:2401509-2409954 GCF_013731165.1 Rhagoletis pomonella | reverse complement strand
ATTGTGTACACTATTTTAAGGATTTTGAGATGGAGAATTCAGGAAAGATAGTCCGGTTGAATAATTAGAGTCTTTTTTATCCTGAAAATAGTATGCAGATAAAGTTTTAAAAAGTTTTAAAAACAAATGTAGTTTTCTTGCGTGAAAAATCCATTTAATTTTCTACAAGAACCGAATAAGGCATTTTCATTTTTTTTAAAGTTCATTTATGCTCTTCTCAAGTCAAAAAAGAAAATCGAATCAAAAATTAAATTGAAGGTCATTCAAGCATTTAGTAAATATTTATAAGTATATCCTCCTCACCTCTTAAACGACTGAACTTAAAGAAAATACAAAATATGTTTGTCGATTCTTGCGACTATGGAAAAGTTTTTAAACTTGTAAAAATTTCATTGCATATTTTTTTTTCAGGAAAAAAAAAATCAAAAATCGCTGTTCTTGCACAGGTTGACGCAATCTTTTGGAAAAAACTCTAGGATTCGATTAACATTACGCAGTTAATACAGACAAATCCATATAAAATTATTGGATTGCGGTAACCGAAATCGGCGGATGGAAAATCGCATTGAAAAATTGCTGGCTTAAAAGACTTTATGCAAAGAAAGCTGGCAGCCTGACGTTTAAAATGCATAAACACTTGAACTCACACTCTCGTATGTACATGTATCTATATATATGTGCCCCTTTATGGACGTGCTTGTAGTATTAGTATAAGTGGGTATATATGGCAGAGCAACAACCAGTATTATTCTTCTGAACACCCAACACGCTTTCTCTGCATACGAATGCTTAAACGAAAAAAGCAACACGAATATAATATATTCGAATGACAAGGAGTTGAGTGAGTGTGTATAGTGTATAGTGTATAGTAGTGTGTACATATATCCTGACAGAAGTAACTTGTAATGTGTGCTAGAAAACCAAAAGTAATAATGCAGACGTTGAACCAAGATATAAGGAAATGAAATGCGGAAAAAGCGGAAATGACATAAACGCATTCAAGATGGCGCGGTTTCCTTCGCAGACACTACTTTAGTCATACACTCTTATGTACATATGTATATAAACATGTGAGTTCTAAAATTTTTTAGCTGAATGTAATTGAAGCTAACTTACGTCTACCAACATATATATATATATACATATAAACTTATATGCTGGTGCACATGTCGTTTGAGCAACTCAAAAAAACGTGGAATGCGAGCTGAGGTACGTATGTACATACTCTGGCCGTCAGCAGAATGGGTTGAACACGATTTTTAAATTTGGTTACTCACTAATTTTACTGTATTCTTCGCAGGTAGGTTTTGTAAATACAGTATTAAAGCCAGTTTCATTCACAAGCAAACAATACCAAAAAACAATCACCATAATTCTACATTTTTTCCGTTTTTGCAAAATTAATGTGGAAAAAATATAATTTATTCGCTACCCAGAATAGGTTCAATGCAAAAATCTTGTTATTAGGAAGGCATTTGCTAAATTTTGTAATCAAGTTCTATATTTGTCCACAAATCGGTTGTTTTAAACCTAATTATAAAAAACTTGGCTGAACGAAAAAAAATGGTAGTAAGAAAAAGTACCAAAAGGATTCCGTCAGGCGAGCCGCGCTGATTGCATGAGCTGGAAAAAGAGTGGTAGGAATGCAGTTTATTTTGATTATAGAAGGTATAACCTTAATTTTCCCCTTGCCCATAATACACTTTGAAATAATTTCGTTCAATTTCAATAATGATAACTTTTTTGCGTCACAAAAGACTATTTGACATTAAGTTTTTAAATTTCTTAAGTTGCTTGGAACTCTAGTAATTGCACCGGTTTACAGAAAAATGCTCCATGGATGCCATGGTCCAATTCCTATGTATGTAGAATTGCTTGAGGATTCCGAAATCGCGTTAATTTTTTCGATGGATAGGTTTTCGCGATATTTGCAATTTACCGTTATTCCACTTAATCACGTACAGTGACAGATAGATGAAAAGATGGTAGCAAAATGCAAAATTATATTACTTTTCATAATTTTCATTTAAAATACAGTTTAATCCATAACAGAAACAACATTAATAAAAATTTCAAAGCTCGCACAAAGTTAACAAAAATGAATCAAACTTAAAAAAAAATGAATAAAATTATCAAACTTTTTATTCAGAATTTGTAGAAAATTTTCCAGTAAGGAGTTTGCAGTTTCAATTCAGTGCCGATTTTTTTTTCATATAAAAATAGATTTTGTTCATATATGTACATATCGAGCCCTAACCGCCAAAATAACGTAAGCGACATTTTTTTCAAAATTTTATTTTTGATGCAGAAATATTCCTAGGGCATCTAGATGTATTTCTGCATCAAAAAGAAAATTTTGAAAAGAATGAAAGCAAATACTCAACACCCTTAACAAAATAAATTTCTAAAAAATCAACGATAATTTGTAAGGACTTGAAATTTGTATATCATACGAACTAATTGAACAATCTTAATACGAGTTGTGGAAAATGAAAACTAACAAAATTCTCCATCGTTTTTTTCATTAGTAGCTAAAGTTTTTTTTTTTGTAGAGGAACAGGCTTTCATACAAAAGCAGAAAATGTACAACTATTCGGTATGGTTTTATTTTTGCGCTGGTAAAGTTTGATTTTTTCATCTTCTCATATTTAAAAAAAAAAAATTGGAATTATTAAATAATTTCTCAGAAACTATAGTGCCAATCTAAAAGTTATATATGTATACACGGTTTATGGAGAATTGGATAGAGGCATCTGTGGAACAAAAAATAAAATAAAAAATTTTTGATCCAGGGTAATTAGCATCACGAAATCAATTTAGAGCTACATTTCATAGCGAAATGTGAGCCTACAAGACTCGCTTCCATATTCATCGGGCCTCAAGGCAGTGAAAAATGTGCAGGATTTTTTCCGGTAGACAAGACAATGATTAAAATAGTTAAATTACAAATTTCTAAATCTGTCAGTATCCTTATACAATTTTAAATAACCTTAAAATTCTATATTGGACTTTATTCCAACCCATCAAGTTATAAGCGTAGCTGTAATTGTAAAAACAGATTTGCATGTAAACCATTTTTTTGATTATAAATTACTGATTTATCAGAATTAAAAATTTTATTTTTCAAGCTTGTGAATTCAACTACCATTAATAATGCATTTAAAAGAACAACTTGCGAGTAACCAAGTGATTGCACAAATTAGTTAAAGATGAAAATCGTGTTGAAGCTATTCTGCTGACGGGCAGTATATGTCTACTTAAGAAGAATGAAATGAATTCATAGAAGGACAGAATAGAGAGCACACTTTAAAATAAGCACATTAGAAATTTATTGTAGCAGATTATTTTATTTTTTATTTATTTAAACGAACTGGAGTTGAAGGTACAAGCAATTATTTCTACATATTTAAGACTACATGCACATATGTATGCGTTAGAGCTTTAAATATAGTGTCATTTTGTTAAATATATACTGTAAACCTAATCTTAACCGCCATAAGGCCTTTGTTTGGGCACCTTTCAGTACAACCAAAGCGTTATCAAACCAAAAATGACAAACAGGTAGACTATTAAAGGGGGAGATAATGGCAACAAAGTTACATATATTCGTAATGGCAGTTAGAAATCAGTGCCCAGCAATGGCACGCAATTAACAGCACCAAATTAGCATAAGAACTAATGGCTGCACATTCCATTGTATACCAGCCACCACTCCTTATCACCTCTTGTTGGCCATTTTGGCACATAATTGATTCGTAATAAGCGCGTGATTGCGAGCTTCACGCAATTATTAGCGTTACGGCAATTAACATTTCTGCGGTTGTCAGTCAGTCAGTCAGTCAGTCAGTCGTTCATTCACCACCGTCTCCTAATCAACGCAGTTATGTAACTAGATAGCAGCAGACTGCAATTATTGCTATTGCTTTTACTATTACCTTTTGGTAGGCAGATACATAACTATGTACTATTCACGCGACCACAATTGTACTGTGCCATTCATTGTATTGCGTGCGCTTATGCCGGTTAAAGCCGAGAACAATGGGAACGCACACCACTGGGACAGCGGGGCTTATTGTGCCGTTTGAAAGTGGCAATGGGTTTGAAAACCAACCAGTCAACTAGTCAACCAGTCAACTAGTCATCCAGCTGACAATACTTAGGTTAATAATGCAGAAAGGCGCTAAAGTGAAAAGGCCGGCTGGCTTTTTCTTTTGTCACACGATTTGTTGTGCTGGTGCTGACAGTCGTCACGCAGCTGTTTAACGTGCCAACTAAAGTCAATCACGCGGCTGTCACCTAACAGATTACAAGCACACACACACATAAAAACAATCAACATTTTCTTTCTCTTTCGATTCTATTTTCTCGAACTGACGGTTGTGTGGTCATTGAGTAAAGTGTGAAATTTGAGAAGTTTAGCCAAGGCTTTTTCTATGTGCTTTAGCTAAGCCTACCACCAACAACTGCAACTGCTTTGTTTTTCTTTACAGGCGTTAATAAAAAAAAAAACTTTACAAATCTCCAAAGAGAAACGGAAAAAAGTTGTATTAGGAAGGAAACTGGCTTATATTTATTTGCTGAAAGAAGAGTGGAAGTTTAAGTGTTTTTTTTTTGAAATACGTGACGCTTGGGAAAATAGGCCAGTGGGTACTATTACGATGGTTTTGTGTTAATCATCGTGTGCACGTAATCTATTAAAACAAACCACAATATTCACACTTAGTTATATATACGAATGTGAAAATGTAATACATGTGAAGAAAAAAAGCATGGAAAGAAGGCATAATTGCTCTGTTGGTATGTGCATTCTAGTAAAATAGTCAAATTGTAAGAACGGAAACATAACTGCCTAGAGTTGGAGGTGCGATTTTAATAGACTTAATTGCTTGTTTAGTTGTATATTTTAGGCGCATATCGTAAATTGGAATTTAAAATAATATCTATATGTACGATATTTCAGCTTAACTCTGATTTTATAAAATGTTCAAATTTTATGTTTCTAATTACTGAATTAATTCGGGTTATTGAAATTTGGATGCCCTGGGTCCAAAACTAGGTATGTATTTTCTTCAACTCACACCAAACCGTATATAAACTAGCATTTGCAAAAATTTCATATTAGATATTATTTATGCACATGCAATTCTCAACTGCGGCAGATCAAAACCTATTAAAGTAGTTAATTGCTGGCACCACAAATCATGCTCAACTTGCTTGATGCATCACAACTTCACCGGCGTTGTCTCAACTGCAAAAGCCAAAGCGCTACAAGCGCCTACCCATATTTTTGAACTTAAATAAATAACCGGTGCTCAACAAACTCGCTTGCTGCATCCCTCAAAAAACTCCTTCAGAGTTTTCTAATTGGCAAATCCACAGCGCTATAAGTCGTAGGGACTCTGCATGACCTACAGCAATGCAAAAAGTGGTAATTGATGGTTACCATTGGTCCAGCGCCGACCCAAGTATTTTTGCTCGAATAAATTTTTGTGTAAATAAATTCATCCTGGTCCTGCCCTCACACTAAGTTAATCACGCAGTAAATTTTTATTTTCCTTAAAGAACTTAAACACAATACGTTTTTTACATAGAATACGTCTTACGTTTCGGTATGGAAGCCATGCTCAGATTTTGTAGTTGAAACTTTTAGAGCTTCACTGAAACCCTTGCCGAACGTAAAGTAATGAAGCGATTTTAAATAAGAAACTTTAAACTCACCTATGGATTAATTTTCGTGAGTGATCATTTAGTGGCCTGTCGTAGACATGGCATGAAAGATTGCCTAATTTGGGGGTACTTTTGAGACTGAAAATTTTACAGATATAAATTTAATTTTTGAAATTTAAGTAGCTCAGGGCAAAAGAAACATTCTTCTGTACTAGTTTAATATAAACTGAATAAAAAGATCGAGCATTTGAAGGTACAAAATTGTCGAAAAATGTGGTATTTTTTTTATTTACGAAGATGCTCGAAAATCGCTCCACTGACTTTGTAGCTGTTTTTTAAAATCAAAAACTTAAGTTATATCCTTTCATTCAGTGTATTGGTTGTAATTTTCTCTGTATGCTTATTTGATTAAGATGTATGGGAACGACTGATTTTCTTTATATTTACTAAGAATAAAATAACACGGTTTTATCAAACAGAGCCATTTTTGGCCTTCCATGTAAGCGATTTGAAATTTTTTTGCAGAAAAGTTTAAATACGAAGACAGATACCATTACCATTATGATGAAGGGACTTAAGCTAATATTAAGAGTAATAAAAATTTCCGCTGGATGAAACAAACTAAAAGTTTATCTAAGTGGTGTGACCGAGGCACAATCATTTTTTCTTTTACCTTTGAATGACAGATGGCGCTGGTTAAATAATAACTCACAGAATACACTGGTCATGGCAAATATGTATAAGCGGATGGTTAATGTTATTTGGCGTATGAACCGTTTGTTAGTTTAGAAGAGATCAAAAAGCTTCGGAAATTTCCTGTCTTCTTTGATAAGTTATGCAAAGTATAGACAGGTCCTTCTGCAGCGGGGCGCTAGCTACCCGAACTAGGCCATTAAGGATGCCCTTTAACGAGGGATTTGCTTTACACGCCGTATTGGTTCTTAAGGCATCCCAAAGTTAGTCATTTCATCGCAGAGGCAGCTTCTTAACGTTCTTTCAAAAAAGGTTTTAAAATCTACCAAAGTCCTATTTCTTGACTTATAATGTGCTTCAGTCAATCTCACATTATCATCGATAGGCTAAGTATATTTAAAAAGCTCAATTCGGTGTAACTTACGTAAACTGCAGCATCGCTATTCTTGTGGATTGGGATTGAGTACACTCAGATTTTAGTCTTCGTACACGTACATATTCTGTGATGGAATGACCAGGTGGGCAAGGACTTGGCAATTCCAATTGGTGTCAGGAACAGCCACAATCACTTAGGTGGTTACAGTGCTAAACAAGAAAATGTCTATTAAGTTTGGGGTATATAAAATTTTGAGAACCATTTAGCGCTAGACCTTGTGCCGTCTCTGATATCTAAAGCGTTCATTTGATATCTTTTTTGCTCTGCAAAACTTAGAGGTTCAAAGGGATATATCTAGGGCTTATATTCAATACCCTCTATCTGCAATTTTCACAACCCATCTGGGACTTACCTGTCATCACTGATGTGAATTCTGACTTTGCAACGTAATAGTAAATTCTTCCGTCAAGTGTTATACAAGGTCAGTATTCATATCATCGATGATAGCCAAGCCTTAGGTGGACTTTTATATCAGAATCTCAATTTCTGTGAAAAGTGCAGCCAAAGGGCACTTGAATATAAGCCCCCGATATGTAATTTGTCTTTTAGAAAAATGGATATTCTGCATACATACTTATGTACAGAAACTTGTAGTGAATAGTGATATAATTAATCTGAGAAGTTTATGTGAAACTCTGCTAATTTATATAGGAAACGTAAATATGTTTTAATTCATAATAATAATTTTTCTTTTACTCACGACGTTTTTGCCTAGTTTGCAAACTTACTTCACTCTATGTGCAACGAATATTCTAAATGTAATTTTAAGCAGTCCCATAGAGCTTTCAATTTGTTTTTATTCGGTTAAGTGAGCAGGTGTTTTTAATGGCACTAAAATAATAACAAAAGCAAAATTCAACAACAGCATCAAGGGAGAAGTAAAAGTGGCAAATACTTGTATGACTGCATGCATTTTGAATGAATATTCTGCGGCGCTTGTGAGTACACCTGTACGTACGTAGGTGTTAATGCGCTCGCCAACACATAAATTTTAATGTACGTTTGTATGTAAACATGTATTCACCGTATCTGTGACACTTTTTACTCCATTAATGTTGAAAATGTTCAAACTTGTTAAAAACATGCCAACACACGCTTACAATCACATTCACACACACACACTTGCGTACGCCCACATTGCATGCGAGCATCGACTTCCTTATGAGCACTTTGTGTTGCAAAAATTTCTTAGCTCAATCAAGTTAGCGGCGCTAAAATGAAAAAATGAAGAAAAAATTTGTCCGTATTATTGTGCTCATTGTGTGCTATTTTCGGCCACTTTTCGTTTTTTTTGTGCTCCGACCATTTGGTAAATAATTAAGACTTTGCTAAGTTAACCGTAACTTAGCAAAACATTCATTCAATGAAGTATTTTTACTACTTTTCTGGGCATATTTTTTTGTGCTTTTTATGGGCTTTAAAAATATTGCCCGGTTAACATTGAAAAACCGTTTGACGCCACGCTAGCTAACCCACTTCTTAAACTTTGGTCGAACACGGATAAATAGTATTGAGGAATTACGTGCTATTTTTGGGCTTTTTAGAGTCACCTAAATAATTATAGGAGCTCATCCAGTTTCCGAGATAATTAAGACTTTGCTAGGTTGACTGTAACTTAGCAAAACATCCATCCAGTGAAGACTTTTTAC
>NW_023458565.1:2401269-2401499 GCF_013731165.1 Rhagoletis pomonella | reverse complement strand
TCGAACACGGACAAATATTATTGAGGAATTACGTGCTATTTTTGGGCATTTTAGAGTCACCAAAATAATTATAGGAGCTCATCCAGTTTCCGAGATAATTAAGACTTTGCTGGGTTGACTGTAACTTAGCAAAACATCCATCCAGTGAAGACTTTTTACTGCTTATCTGGGTTTATTATTTTGTGCTTTTTATGTGCTTTGCAAATATCGTTAAACATTGAAAAATCGCT
>NW_023458565.1:2366281-2401169 GCF_013731165.1 Rhagoletis pomonella | reverse complement strand
CTAAAGTGCTTGAATAAAGAATAAAAATTTATTCGTCATTCAAAATTTTTGAAATGATGAATGAAAATTTATTCTTATTTTTTTTTATTCAATTATTCATTTTCTTGATTTCGCCCATCCCTGGTCCCTATTTCATATTTCAAAAAATTATAACACATTTTCGTTTATTTATTATTATTATTTGTTACTGTTTTTCTACGAAATAAGAGGCTTTAATAGTACTTTTTTACGAATTTTTAGTACAATTTTTTTTTTATGTATACACAGTACATATGCGCTCCCTCCTATTTCGGAATAGGGTTGCCACCTAAATTTTAGAATAAGGAATTTACTTAATAGATATCGAAATCCATTTTTTTCCAAATATAATTTTTTAAAGCCATCCAAATCTTGAAAACTTTAAAAAGTATATGCACTCCGGGCAAAGCTTGGTCAATCTGGTACTATATATAAATTTCGAATCTTTATTATTTTTATATTGGCACAAGGCTGGCTGGCTCATAACTTGGATCATATCCTAAAAGATTCATATAAGACAAGAGATATAAGAGAAAACATTTTTTGTTTGTTTTTGAAACTCATATTTCTTACCTACCTAATTATCGGATCTAAACTAATTTAGTATGTTCTACCTCTGAGGTACCACCTTTCCTTTAAAAAAGAATTATAGAAATCGGTTACCTTAGTCCGAAGTTATGCGGTAATATACATAAAAAATAATAACTTAAAAAATTAGCCAACGAATTGATAACCTGCTCCTTTTTTGAAGTCGGTTAAAAAAAAATATCACTCTAGTGATGAAAATTTAAACTTTTTAAATGCGCTGCAAGAATCAAATCTTGTGCGCCAATATATTGCAAAAGCGAGCTAACTTTGCGAAATTCTTAAGAGTTTCGTAACACTGGATCAGTTCCATGCGACCTGCATTCGGGGCGTCTTCGCTAGAAAAATGTTTGCACAGTGTTAGAAAAATCTGCACTTATTTGAATTGTTAAAATTAGGCCTAAAAGATATTTTCGTCAGTTGGCGTCAGTATAAGCTGGCGATGTGATCATAAATTTATTCAACTATGTCTAGAGAAATGAATGTCCGCCCCTTAAGCGCATACATTCCTGCAGAATTTGCATACTTTTGTTGTAGAATTTTGTGTCAAATTAAACTCTTTCATGTCGATTGCGCGTGTAGCACTCGTAACACAATACATCTTCACAGACGCTTTCATAAGATGATTTAAACGTAAATTCTCATATGTGTTTAAATATGTATAAGATGATAAGCTTACATATGTATTTATGTATGAATATCCCTTTTTGCCACAGCTACCGAGCCAAAAATCAACACAACATGAAACTTGTATATATATTTGCACAGCATGTGAGTGGGCGCGCATAATCTTCATCCTGAGACAAAAGTCCTCCCACGAGGCGTACGCCACAACTGCAGTACAAAAGAAGCTGCAAAACAAAAGTGTGACTGAATCTAAACGAACTAAATGTAAAGTGAGCGTACGAATAGAGGCGTGCAATGGGCGTAAGTGTGCATAAATGCCGCAGAGGAAAATTGAAATATTTCAGAGGACTAAAAAGCTAACAGCTAAACTTTTGTTGTCGTGGCGAGTAAGGATTTCTGGTATACAGTGAGGAATTGTATTTAGACTCAAATTAAAATTGAGAATATTCCGAGCGTAACTATTTGCTTTTCCAAGGCAATGACGGTGCGCTTATTGCTTGAGCAGCAAAAGGGGGCATTTTGAAGAGCAAACACAATTCTTATCCAGGCATGAGTATGTTTTAATAAATGTATGTTAAATTAATCCTATATTACTATTTGCTGTAATTCTAACTGTTGCAAGAAAAGTGTACTTAATAGACGGACGGTTGACATACTTATACGTAATTCCTTCATAGGTATTGTATTGTATGTATCACCAGATTTTTACTGATTTATGCTAAATGAACTTTAAAGCTAGAAGAAGGTTGCAAGTTCTTGCCAATAATGGTTCGGAATTAACCCTTCTAAAACAGACCTTAACTTGCTCACAAGGAAAACAAAAATTCCGCAATTCCCCTTACCAGAACTGGACATTACTAGTCTAGGGGTCTTCTCAGGCAAAAGCTTCATGCCACCAACGTAAAAGTCTCTATTTTCCCTTTTGGCATAGATTTTTGTTTTAATTTTATAGAGGCTTTTATGTTGGTGGCATGGAGTTTTTGCCTGAGAAGACCCCTAGTAGAATTTTCCGAAGAATAATTTGCTACCTTCCAACGACCTTCCAAATTCGCGTTTTGCGGGGTTTCTTGGAGTAAGGGTCAAAGCGACCCTTTCAGGCGGGAGCTAATGGGTTAAAATGTTCTACGAAAATATTTCCCATAAAATTTTACTAGAAATTTATTTAAATAATTTTAGCGGCTTTCTTTTCGAAAACTACTTAGGCTGGGACGTGGAAATTCTAATAGGCCATAAAATAAAAATACGAGCTAACTTTTTCAAATCCATCGAGTGTTTTACTACTTATTGGATGGATATAAATAATAATTTCAGAAAATGTTAACAAAGTCTGGGCTGGTTTCGGCTGTCGCACAGCGTGTTTGTATCCAAAGTGAACTTGGAGTCATTTGCACTAGGAAGTGAATTTCAGAATCTGTCTACATAACTGTACTTAGTGTGGTTAAAGTATCGCGAAAACATTAAAGAAAGCTTAATTTCGGAAATATTTTTGAAGAGAGTTACCACCCGTTTATAAATTTAATATCATTTTAATCACACCTACAATATTAGATAGATATAAATGTGAAAGTTTGTGAGTTAGTGACTGTATATGTCTGTTGTTATAGGCCTGGGCCTGACCTGGATTAACATACAGGATATTTTTATGAAGGGGGTTGTAACTTTTTCAAAAGTTAAATTCAATTATTTGTTAAGTTAGATGAAATATTACAACGATGTGGATGTGAAAGAAAAGGTTCGAAAATATTTTTGAAGAGAGTTGCCACCTTTTCATAAACATAAAATCAATTGAATTGACTATTTAAATCATATATTTCAGTATGGGTACCAAATTAGAATGGTTTCAGACAAATTTATTTCTAAATATTTTTGGAGAGTGTTGCCGCCTGTTATGGGTATAAAACGACAGAAGGTTAAGAAAGCTTTCTTTGGAATATATTTTTGAAATAGTTGCCGCACGTTTTAATCGACAAATTGAATGAAATATTTAAATATAAGGGTCAAATGAGAGAAGTTTTAGTAAGCTTTGTGGATTTCATACCCCTGCAATTATATGAAAAGTATAAAACTGCATTTATAAGACATCGCCCACAGGTTTCAAAAATAGCACATGATGACAAAGCTCTGAGACTAGTCGACGATCGGGTAAGCTGGCCAATTAGTTATTATTATCACCACGAGTTAAATTATATCACCACGACATTCGCGGCTCAAGTCAACGAAACAGAAACTATACTAGCAAAGCGAGCAAAGGCAACTTTCCCATAAAATTGTGAACCACGTAGAGAGCGGAGAAGGGGGCCTTTATTTCTGGGACGCACCAGGGGGAACTAGCAAAACAATTCTGCAGAATTTGCTACTGGCAGAGTTGCGCAAGAATAAAAAAAATGTTGCACTAGCTGTTGCCTCCTCCGGGATATCACCGGCGTGTAAACTCCCTCTTATACATTAAGTGCGTGCTTCAAAGTTTCGTTACTGTTTGCAAAATATTGAAAAATTGAACCTCACCACTAACATCCAGTGACAGAGAGTCCGAACTCCTTGCTCAAGACCTCCTTGCGATCGGTGAGGGTCGCATGGCAAAGTGCCTGGTAAGGCGACCACATACATGTCTGTTGATACAGTGATGGCAAATGAAGATGCAACAACAAATCCTATAGAATATCTAAATTCTTGAGAATTGTTAAAAGTAGTAGTAGTAGTAGTAGTAGAATAGTTAAATGTAGTAGTAGTATATAAAAACAATTTAATAAGAAAACTTTGTTTTGACTGTTTTTGAGGTTTGGCTACATCAAGTAGAAATTTTCATGACGTAAAAATTGTTTAGAATTAAAATTAGTTAGAGTTGTAGTTCCACACGTTATTTTTTGCGCAAAGGAAACAATTCAGTCTAATATACATATGTATGTACTTATTATTTCAGCCCGTAAGTTATATAAGCCTCCGCGCTTTTGACAACCGTAGACAACTAACTACTCCTCTGCCTTATTAACGGTGCAACTTCATCACCATTAGCAGCGTGATCGTCATGGCAATGACTTGGCTGCAGCAGCATGTGTTGTCGCAAGACCGTTATCTGCACCTAAGCGCCATCTGCCGTATCCTACATATTTATATTTTGACACTTTGCCAACTGCAATGTAAAAGTAGGCGGGCATTTCTCCCACTTCTGTTCCCGGCACCAACAATACTGAGCTGCAACGATGGCGGCAATTTAAATGAATTGAAAACATCAACTTTCAATTGCGCGCAATGTCAGCTGCTATCCAGGTTAAGCAAAAAATAAAAAATAAATCGTTGGCAATACCGTGCGGAGACGAGACACAAAAAAGGTGGCAAAGATGTGCCGTACGGAGGCTGTTTGGAGGCCATACATATGTATGTGCATGCATACATGCAAACACAAGCACAGACCGACTCTATCTGACTGATTGCATAGATTGTATGTATGTAGTTACAGGCGTATATGAAAAAGCGCAACGTATCACTTTAATGTCATTTAACTTAATTGGCTGTCATTTATTTGGCGGTAGTGGCAGATTGAATTGAATTGAAAAACTTAACGATTCAGATCGTCGGTACGTACTTGAGACGGCGTAGTAATTGAGAAGACGTGCTTTTCAGGCATGCTCATTTATAAAAATATTTATGCAATCATGCACGAGAATGAGCATACTTAAGTATGTATATTTATGTTGGTAATTCTCTACAAGTAACACCAGATAAAATAGTATGCGTGTCCTGATGCAGAGGGTTGTACCATTTCCAGTCAATGAATCGTACTGATTAAGACAAATTGGTAATTGTTTTAAGTCAGCGCGGATATACATACATATAAGTTTTGATCAAGTGGTTCCCCGCCTTTTATATTTCTATTCGACTACACTGTGGCGACGCTAAAATGACACAAAAAACGCCGAAACACGTAAACTTAATTTTGGATCGTTGATTACGGTTCTGTATACCGTTTTTTTTTTTAGCCCAGGTCGTTTTCGTAAGCTACTTAAATTTTAAGTTTGCATTGCGATCGGAAAAAAATATATCAAACTTTAACATGGAAAATGATACTCATACGCCATGTATGTACGAGTATTTTCACAAAAATGAAAATATCTTGGGAAAATAACACGATCTAAAAAAACCGTATACAGATCCATAGTCTAGTCCAATTATAATTCGGCGTTTTTTGTGTACTTTAAAAATTTGACATATATATAAAAACACCAGCAAGCCGGATGAATTTCGACAGTAACTGGGACTGCTATGATTAGGTTAAAATTCTGGCCTAACTTTGTGAAGGGCAATGAGGTGTGGCCGTTGTGCAGGTACGCAGTTACCCAATTCCGACTCTTGCGTCCTCGTTCACGCGCTCAGGGCAACGTGAGCAACCCATGTGCGAGATGCGATAACCAATCCGAGTGGTGCCTTGGGTCACGACAGAAAGAGAGGGAGCTTCGGTGGGGCCACTCTGACTTATTCGGTTTAAGGACTTACTGAAGTCTGCAGCGTCTGTTCACCAGTAGGTGCGGCTGCAAGCGGGTGTCTGCTTGGAGCAAGCGGCTCGCTATATGAACGTGTTTTCGGTTGTGAAACCACCCCTGTCCCAACAACAATGGGTTGTGCGCTGGGTTTGGGACCAGCCACGTAAAAACAGGCTCCAATGAAAAAGGATAACAAAGCCTCGGATGAGACCCCCTCTTATGATGACGACCACGGCAAGCATTTATAGGACAACGATTTGAGGGCATGCACCTAGAATGTTCGGACGCTTAATAGGGAAGGTGCCTCTACCCGGCTGGTTGATGTCCTCGTAAAGACAAAAGCTGACATCACCGCCATCCAAGATATGCATTGGACGGGGAAGGCAAAAACTCTCTGGGACCGTGCGATGTCTACTACAGCTGCCATGTAAAGGAGCGCGAATTCGGTGCTGGAACTGTAATGGGAAAAATATTCCATCGCCGAGTACTGACGTTCACCCCGTAGACGAGCGTTTAGCCATAATCCGCATCAAACGAGATTCTTCTTCTCGCTAATCTTGCAAATCGCCACCGAAGAAACGGTCAGATTTCAGGAAGCCCGAAAGAACAACTGGTACGAAGAGGAGTGTCAAGAAGCTGCAGAAAAAGAAGATGCCGCTGCGATCGGGTGCAACGCGGGCCATGTAAGAAAGGCTGAAGCCCACTGTCAATGAACTGATTGGGCCTTATCAGTGTGGCTTTAGACCTGGCAAATTTCGAGAAAGTAGAGAATTTCGTTTACTTGGGAACCATCGTTAACACCGATAATAATGTCAGCATGTAAATCCAACGCAGAATCACTCTTGCCAACAAGTGCTACTTTAGGCTAAGTAGGCAATTTAAGAGTAACAGCCTGTTAGATCCCCTACTAATCTTGAGATCTGTAGCTTTGCAATGGTGATGAGCTTCTTTAACTACCCCTCCACGAACCCTAACTTCAAGTTTTCATCAGTTCGTCCCTTGAGAGAATGTACTTATCTAGAGAAGAAGCTACTAAGAGCCATTTCTGAGGCACACTAACCTGTATATTTATTTTAAAATAAAATCTAGGCCATCCAAAAATCGAGACGGTTCATTGCTCTAGCCTTGCAATACCCACTTAAAGCCATAATATATCAGTTATATTTACATTATTGCGGATAGCTTTTGAAGTTTCTTGATTGCCGTTTGAATGATTAAATTTGTGTGTAAATTTCTATTTGGATCATTAAAAACTTAGGTACTTGCGTTTTGAATATGGTATCGGCCAGGCTTATCCGGCTGACTGCAGACCATGCATATACCTTTTGATCCCTAGCAGGCATGATTTACTTATGGAGTGCCAACTCCTTTTGCAAACCTGATAAGTTTTTGGTTTCCCACGTTGGAGATATCCTCCAGTTTACCAAATTGAGTAGATCCTAAGTATTGCATCTCCTAAATGAATATTGAAGTAAATATGAGCAAGATATTTGAGCGAAAAGTGCGTATTAAAATATCAATACAATTAATTAGGGATGTGCCGGATACAGATTTTGCCGGATAACCGGATTCCGGATATCCTGTAAAAAATAACAGCCGGATTCGGATATCCGATCGGATATCCGGTAGACTGCTGCCCTTAATAAATTTCACAATATTGTTTCTGATGCTACAGAATTTACCACTTCAAAAACACAATTACGCACACATCTGTGCGATGCTATCGCAGTGAAAAATGGCATCTTATAAACAAACAAAAACAATCTTCATCAAATTCTTTGCTTTTGAACAATCAAGATGTTTTGTTTTCTTACGTTAATTTTTGTTTAAATTATACAGCACCCGCCTATTAACCTTTTTCGTTTCCGAACGCGTAGGTCTGCAATTTCCAATAAATAGTTGCGGCATTGTTGTAATTTTTTCGGAACAGATTCACACCGTCAGAATCGCACATGTGTGTTGATGCCTTATATGGACCTTACATGGTCACATTGTTTGATCAAACTGTCTTCTGTGTAATTAGATGGTTTAACTTACACGCTTCAAAAAACCCATCAAATTTCAGTGTTTCGTTTTAAATGAAGTTGAAGAGAAGCTTAAGAAAGCTTTGTATTCATTTGTTAATACTAATACTAAGTCGTATACTTTTTCCTTGTTCAATTATGTGTTTTTATTTAAATTATTGTGCACAGATGTGTCTGTGTAATTAGATGGTTTGTCTTACACACGTCAAAAAACCCATAAAATTTCAGTTTTTGTTGAAATAATTTATTAGTTCTAAAATAAAGTCGAATTATTTTCTTTTCTTGCTCATTTTGTTCTTTTTATTTAAATTATCGGGCACTTGTTGTTTCACTATGTTTATCGTTTTGATCAAACAGCACTTTACACGGTCCACAGCACATGTCAAACGACAATCAAATTTGATGAAAGTCAAAACTACTAAGGGTATTCATCAAAGCTTATAAATGCAATGTAAACCGTATAAACTGATAATTGTGTAAACTTTATAAATGAACTGTCAAAATTTGTATGGAAACTCGTTTACACATTTCTGATAAATTTATCCAGCGATTTCACTGAATAAACCTGATAAACTGAAGCCAATGCAACTCTGTCGCAAAAGGTATGAAATTGCGATTCACTTATCAAAAGTATTTATAGAACTATCATAAAAAAATTTACTTGATTATAGGACTAAACATTCAACAACGACAATGCTTCACTATTGCAACATTTTGTGACCCACGTTTCAAAACTCGTTTTTTTCTGATGCCAATAAAGCTAAAAACTGGGTTGTTGATGAACTAATTCGAAATTATAAATCAGTTAGCATGGAGAAACCAGTTGAATCATATGAAAAATGCCGAACTATAGTGAAAGCTTCCATCGAAGATCGAGCTCACGAGGATATTTGGCAATGCTTTCAGGAAATCGCCAACGGCTCTGATGCTGATTCTAGTTTGGATAGCCAAACGATTGGTAGACAAGGCAGCGAACGTACATGAACGTACATGAAACTAGAAATAGAGAAATATTTGCAGCTACCTCTTATATCCAGACAAGAAGATCCCTTAACTTGGTGAAAGTATAGCCGCAAAGAATTTCCAAATTTTTTACACTGGCAATGAAGTATCTCTGCGCGCCACCTTCCTCAGAGAACTCGGAAAGAGTATTTAGCATCGGGTAACATTTATGTTGAAAATAGAAATAGGTTTTTGCCCGATAATGCGGAAACTTTGATTACTAATTAGATACTATTAAATTGGATTACAAAAATACAAAATCTGGGTTAAATTTCTAAATTGAATCTTTTATAACCGTTATCCGGAATCCGGCCGGATATTAGCCAGTATCCGGCCGGATAACCGGATAACCAAAAAACGGCCGGATAGGCCGGATTCCGGATATCTACCGGATACCCGGCACATCCCTACAATTAATTAACTATATATAGATAAAAGGCTTCATAATCGGGTCAACATCTTTTCGTATAGAATCTTTGCATGCACTTTTAAACCAAATTTTATTTCATTGTATATTCTATAAATAAATAATAAAACAAATACATGAACATGGCCTGACAAATATTAAGCTGGCGTTTGCATGCAAATCCTTAAAGCTAAATCCCAAAACTCCGAAGAAGTTGAAGTTTTGCAGCAAAATGATGAACAAAACAAAAAGTTATTAGCACAATGACGAACAAATAAAATAAAGACAGAGGAATATTAAAGTAAAGTACACATGTACATAACAATAATGAAAGAAAACTACAACAAGTACACACAAAAACAATGTGAGTGTGCGTCTTTTCAAAGACGACCCAAACCTAACAATGATCCATAGAACCGAGAACGACTGCTAGTCAATGGACGACAGACTAAACAGAAAACGTAAGAAGGTTGCTTTGGCGAAAAGTCAATAACAGCAAAAAACTTTTGCAATCAATTTAACAAAACAAACTCAAACAACAAGCAAAAGCAAGCAAATGGGCTGAGCTGAGTTTTACATATACATATGGGATACAGAGAACGGGATATTCAATGAAAGATGAGTGGACAACTGATACAATAGCAACAGCTAACAACAGTGAAAAGAGCAGTAACAATAATAGCAATATGGACAAAGGCGAATTTAATGGGTAAAAAAACAAAAAAAAAAAATAAAGTCAAGTTTAAGCAGCCCAGTTAAGCAACACAAAACTTGTAGAAGTAAGTAATCAAATTTAATTGAATCTCTTATCTTCGAAATTACGCAGGTAAATAGTGCACTTATAGAGAAAAAGGTCACATCTACTACATTAGGGCAGGTAAGGTGAGGAAAACCTTAGTTATTTCATATAGTTGATGAAGTACATACATACTAGCAAATGGCCGGCTTGCTTCGTGACGTCTGATAAGAACTGTTTCGTCGACCAATATACCAATAGTACTGAAAAGCAAAAACCGATTTTGAAGTAAAAATTATTATTATTATTATAAAGGTTGAAACGACTGAAGAGCAGCACCTTCCACACTCATAGGTCAAGTATATGGTATATGTACCAGTCTCTTTCGATGCTATAAACTCTTAATTCCACCTGTGAAATATCTACAGGTATTTATTGCAAGGTTTGCCGAGATTGCGTAATCTTCTTCTTTAATCCTGCTATTCCACAGGACGAGAGAGTTTTCCCATTCAAACGGGGTCATTGATATTCTTACTGTGCTCTTTCTTATTCGTCTAACTTCTTCCAGTTACACCAAGGACCCGTTGATGTGCCTAGGATATCTGCAATTTTTCGTTAATTTGTATACACACTTAACCCCATCCTTCATTAAGTCATCGAAAAAGTAATTTCTTAGGGGGTATATAAATACCTTGATTCCAGCGCCATCTATGTTTTGGGTAAATTTTTTGCAGAAGCAGTTCTTATCATAAAGTTAATATACGTTAAACCATGTCCTACGATAAAGACCGATTCTTTAAATATCTCGACTCCAGGGCCATCTGTTGGGAACTCATTATCATAGATCTTTGCATCAAATTTGAAAGTCATTTGACTTAGGGTTTAGAAGTTAAAGCTGACTAAAAATTTCACTACTACGGATGTACTACGCCCCTTTGTCGAAACCCCTCTTTTTATAAATTTTGGTCTGAAGTTTTCCCATTCCATCATTTGACTTCGACGCGAAATATGAGAGTCCCCACATGAAATTCAACTTGCAGAGTTTCTCAAATCACTTGTATATTGAATATTCCAATTTCTCGTGAAATACTAAAAATTAACTATGGTTGCTCTTTTATCAATGCAGAAAAATCATAATTTAGTGTTGCTAAAATTAATTCTGATGATGTTCGGGAGCACAACAATAACCCTTATTGAATTTTTGAACTATTTAACTGTCAGCGGATTGTCTCTACATAAACTGGTACGCAAACAAAAACTGTATTGAATTACTTATACGCAACGTAAACGCAGAGGCCCGTAGTTATAGTCACAGTAAAGTCACCTCTAAAGTTAAAACCGGTTTTTTGACATAACTTTCAATGGGATATCTGTCATGCCAAAAGCTGCAAAAATGTTCGCAAACAAGGCACCACAACATCCAACACATCTCAAGAATATTAAATTATCCAATTTCGCATTATTTGTTCACGAACAACGCTATACGCATTTAAAAATTACTTAGAGCTGCAATAAATCACTCGAACATATCAAATGCGTATGGACTGCTTTACAGAAAAATTCCAAAGAAACATTGGGGTAATAATTCTATCCTATTCTTCTAACCTCGAAGTCTAAGCATTTGAAAAGGTGGTTACTCTACTTGTGGAGGTTCTCTCGGAAATGTAAAAAAAAGTATTTAATTTTTCAGGCGGCGAATCTTTTGCTATAGCTTGACTCATTTCCCGAGAAAATTTGGAATTTTTCAATACTTCGCAAATAACTTAACACCGGGTCAGGTGCTTGGGTTATGATTAAGAAATGGAAGAAGATTTCGAATCAAAGAGTTGCAGCTATTTGCGACCATGTGCTCATTTACACATGGCGATTTTTGTTGTGTGTAAATGACACGAGCCACACCAAAAGCGAATATGAAAAATCGCGTCGACAAAAGTTTCCGTGTATAAACAGTCTATGAAGTATACTCGTACATGGCCATACTCGTGCATAGTCATACATGGCGTATGAGCAACATTCTTTCCCGCTCATATTTCACTAAAGAAAAATCATTGCGCATTTTCATTTATTACATTTATACCTCGATTTTCTTCGTTAGTAGCTTGTTTTTTTTTTGCAAAATCAGAGTCTCAATCTGCGAACTTGGCTTTTAGAACCGCGTTAGAGTAATGGACTTCTAATTAAACAAAGAAATTTGCTGTAAGCGCGATTGAACTAAAGATTTACCTCACAAAAATAACTGATGCCTGCAGGATACTGCTATATAAATAAAAGCATTTTTTAAATATACGCAGACTTATGTAATACATACATACATACATATTTACGTTTTTATGTGAGTTTGTGAATCACGGCGTGGCGGTATGTGTGGTGTGATTAATGGCAAAAGTTGCAGTTGGCAAACAGATTGTTTGCGTCGCCGGTGCACTGCCGCGCGTTATGCCAGTCAAGTTTTTTTTTTCTAAAAATGTGTTTTTTTTGGTCTGTCTGAATGCACACACATATGTACGTACAAACAAAGCCCATTTTACCTAAGTGCGCGGTGAGTAGAGAGAAAAACTTTTTATTTGTTCTAAGCTTACGAGGTGTACTAAATATATCCTTAGACTATCTAAGAAAATAACAAATTTTGTCAGTGAAAGCGGTACCGTTGGTTTTCAAGATATTCTTCAGCACGATTTATATTTGTAGTTTTGCGAATGCTTTAACCTATCGGTGAAGCAGTTTTCCCGCTATGAAGTCGGCACCTCAAAAACATGATTTTTGAAAAACAAAACATTAGGGCTGTATGGCATCCCATCAATTCGATGTTCTGTGTGCTTAAAAATTCATTCCTTTGACGTTTTTCCTCTATTCATCCTCTATTCATGCCAAACAAATGGTTGTCTACCACTCACAATTAGCTGTTCTACGTCCCTCAAAGAGCACTATAGCCACATGACGCATTATATCAGTGACCATTTGTTTGGAAATGTTCTTTCGCGATTACTTTTGTTGTTTTTTTTTTATTTTTGGAAAGATTCATACAGCTGATTGATCTTTTCTTTCTATATCCTGGTAGGAGCGTGAATGCTCCGCCTTAATTTTCAATCATCGTCCTGGCATACAAAACGATATGGGACGACCTTTTCGATGTTCATCGGCGAGCGAAGTACGAGCGCACTTCAAACCACGTTCGACGTGTAATCAATCAATTGTAAACAATCATCCAACTAAAAATTTTTTTTTAAGTATTCATTTTTTGCCTACTTGAAACTTCGAAGTGACCGTAAACAACAAAGAGCACTCGTACTGAGTACGTTAATGCTAAAAACTTTCACATTTTATGAAGCAAACGTCAAATCGACTCAAATGACATTCTCGTTACGAAGTCGATAGACTTGTTTAGTTACCCTTGTATGAAGCATAATTTTCCTATTTTATACATGTGTTTATATGTGTATTTTGATTGTATTGCATGGTATACACAATATACGATTATGCACTTGCTGTTGCGGTTGCCATGACAACAGTTTTTGGAAAACAATATTGCAATGAAGTTGCAAGCAAATGCGGTGTTCGCATTTTCATTTTCTTTTCTGGTGTTTATTTAAGCGAACAGAGTACATACATATATAATAAGCGTGTGAAGTACCTACACAAACAAAGATAAGTGTGCCTTTGTTGTAGGTGAGTGTGCGTTTACGCATGACTCCACAGAAGTGGAAGCCATTTAATCATAGAAAGTTGTGATTTAGCGTGGGAAAATACCTACTCGTTCGCAGACAATGGGAAAATTACTTTATTTAATTAATTTTATGTGTCTACGTATGGGCAAGCGAGGAGCACACAGTGGCACTAAGTAAGAGTAAACCAACAAAAAACCTATTTAGTAGAACGGTTTTATTTCGTTAGATGGAAGCTTTAGGACAAATAAGTTTTAGAAATTCGGCAAAAAAGTTGCTTTAAATACAAGCTTCTGCACTATGTATGTATGGGTCAAAATCATGGAGGTGGAGAATTTATTTGTGGTAGAAATAAAAAAAATTTACGAACGGTGTGGATCTTATAATTTTATAGACAGCCGGCAACTTTATTTAAAAAAAAAATAGACCTTATTGCACATCTAGAGGCCAAGTCCTCTCATCTAACTACTCACTACTTAGTCCAACGATATCTTATAATTTTTCGTACAGGTTGCAACCCTCTTCGAATATATAAGACCTTATTGCAGATCTGAACGCCAAGCCCTTTCCTTTGAGACCTAATTTTTTTTTAATTAATGAACTGCGAATTGTTTTAATTTTTAAATAGGTGGCAACCCCACTAAAAAAATTAAAGCATGGCGCATCTGAAGATTATATCCTTTCACTTGAGTTTCTTTATTTGAATGAACTGTGAAAATCTTATGTATCTAATTAATAAAAATTTGGTTATTTTTTAATAGATGGCAACCCCACTCAAAAAGAGTAATGCTTTTTACACATCCGGAGGCCATCTTTTCACTTGGTATCTAATTTTTTAGTCCAACGAATGGTGAAAATGTTATACTTATTAGAACATCATTATTGAACATCTAAAGGCCAAGCGCTTTCATTTGACATCTCAGTCTTTGTAATTGAACGCAAGGATCTTATAAGTTTTTAAACAAGTGGTAACCCTATAGAAATGCTAAGCACTAAAGAGAATACTCCTATCGATATAGAATTTATAAAATAAAATCTCATCCAAATCCGTTCAGTAGCTTACGAGATTAGCGTAGTCAAAAAATCTTGGCTTTGCTTTATACTACGTAAGGATAAGATAGTAATTTTAAATAGGTGGCAGCCCTACTCAAAAAAATTAAAGTTTTTTTACATGCGAAGGACATGCACTTTCATTTGGTATCTCATTTTTTTATCCAACGAACGGTGATAGTTTTTAAACAGGTGGCAGCCCTACTCAGAAAAGTAATACATTATTACACATCTAGAGGCTAAGCGTTTTCATTTGACAGTGACGGTGCAGAACTGATGCCTACGCTTATTAGGATTGAATATAGTAATTTTCTTAATAGGTGGAAACTCTATTAAAAAATAGGGCATTCGCGCATTTCTAGAGGCCAATCGATTTCGTTTGACACCTAATTTTTTGTAATTCCACGAACGGTGCGGATCTTATAGTTTTTTTAACAGGTGGCAACACTAGTAAAATTCTAAATAAAAAAAGGTCACTCTCCTATTGATACAGAGTATATTAGAGAAAATCCCGTCAAAATCCGTTTACTAGTTTTCGAGATTACCGCGTACAAAGAATCTCGACTTTGCTTTATACTAGTTTCCTTTATACTAATTATGGTTAGATTTTTTCATGGTCGATATGCCAATTGTAAGAAATGTGATACAAGTTGAACATTTGAGAACGAATTCGTATTTATGGCAGTGGCTGAACGAGCAGAGGTGCTTGCTGTTATTTGTTGGCTTCCAGCAGTACGAATGCCGTCAGCGCGGTACATAATTTTTCTGCGAAGTACCGAACCAAATCAAACGACGAAGAAAATTGATTGAGTTGAAAATTTTAAGACACATATATAAAGCGCATGTAGCTGAGTGTGTAGAGATGCTTGCTATTATTTGCTAATCTCGTCAGAGGCAACATGTTAAAATGATAATAAAAGTTTTTGTCTTGTTTCTCCGAATTATGAAAAAGCATCTGTGAAGTGCATAACCTAAACATATTCAAACGAAAAGTCGCCATCCAAAAGTTTGGTTAATGTAAACAAAATTGTGGTTAATATCACCAAATCATTGTTGAAAATATTAACCAAGGCATTTGTTGAATTTGGTAATATTAACAGTTATGCCCTGCAAGAACTGTACCATTCACTAATTCCAGTCACTGCGGCTTGGGACTTTGGTGCGAGGTTTGTGGCGAACCCAGGTATTTGACAGCATATGGTTAGTGGGCAGCGCGAGTAGTTATGAGAGGTATTTGCGTAATATATATACTTGTTTAAAATATAAGTCGTGTATATAAGGAAACAAAAATTTTCCTCTCCCCTTTCCCATTACCAATTCGCAATAGAGCAGTTTTTTTCACTTAACAATACTACCCTTCAGGTCGCGTATTTTTTAACCGACCTGGCTGAACTCGCATAATTAGCCCAGTTTGTGTTGTTGCTTTGCATGTATTTCGTCATATAAGCGAGTGTTCTTTTGTAGCGCGCTTGCAAAAGAATGCATCTCTAGGTAATTTTGTGTTATTTGTGAAAACAATAAGGTCAATTTCCTCAGGATAAACGCTAGGAAAATAATTAATGGCCCAGGAATCTACCGTCTTTAGTACCCCTTCCGTAATTTTTCGAAGGAAACTGACTGAATACTACATAGTATATCTATATCTTCGGCGTAAGCCACTACCTTGAGGCCTCGAACTTAAAGCACAATCCAGTCCCATAATTAAACTAAATCCTGGATATTATTTAAAACTCCAAAAATTGATCCTTTAAAACCTGTTAAACTTCTATATGTACACATGTATGTATGTATGTATGTATATAAGAAACAAAATCTCTAAAAAAAATATCCAGTAAAAGGTAAAAATAGTGCCTTGGGAATATACCGATATGGATTAATTTACATAAAAGCCGTATTAAGCGTTTATAACAATACACATATGTACAAGTAAATATATACATATATATATGAGCATATGTAAGTATGCGCACGTAATAAATAAAAAATCCATAACGCCTATATCCCAACTGAATCACCCACTCCTTCAACCACACATTGTCATGCAGCTGGATTTGCACACTTTTTGCAAATTGGTAATTTACTAAATTGCGGTTGCGCAGCAGTGCGCAAGTAAACAAAAAAAGCAAGCAAAAAATTATGTGATAGTAATAAATTAAACAAAAAAGCTAAATATAAATGCCTGAGTTGTGCCTCGGGGAGGGTGACAATATGTTTGCATAGAAAGCTAAATGGCATTGCAAAAACATCAAAAAGAAAATATGTACGTACAAACAAAAGTATGTATGCATTTAAATTCAATGACGGTTGTTTGGTGGGCACAAAGGGGTTAGTTTTATGAACAGACCTACGTAGTTTCCAATTTAAAACCACCATTGTCTTAACTTTTTTTAAATTGCATATGTCTAAACCCGTTATCTGTAAACTAGACTACAGCAGAACACCTACGATTTTTTCAAAGTTTAGTTCCAATATGACTATTTATTTTTCTATTCTAGATTTTTCATCGCCGCATAAAGAAATAGATTAATAAATTGCTCCATTTAAAAATTTTTCTAGTTCAGTAGAAATAACAAACTTTCCCCCCGAATTTCTTCTATAAATAGGTTAAAAACAGTCCTAATGATTCTAAACTAAATGTAAATTAGTAAATAGGATACATTCGAAAGATACACCTTTGAACCTTTGTCTTAGGCTACCAGAGCACTGCGGCGACCGCTTTATAAGTTAGCTGCTAATTATTCCACCGACATAGTGTGGTTACCAGACCATAGAGACAAATAAGTTTATTGCATGGAAGATGAACTGAACTCCCTCAACATGTCAGTATTCCATTAATTTTCTGCAAATTCAGGCTCAAATCACAGAAGTATTCAAACATGTTAAAAAATATGGTCCGCAAGTCAACCCGCCAAATCTGGACTTCTGCCCGAAATTATTCGACTCATTGCTTCATCAAGAATGTCTTCCACTTCGGCAAAAGACCCAAATTATAAGCGGCAACTGCTTAATTGGAAGATAAGCTATACAGCAGAATGGACCTGACTGCAACGAATTCTGTCACAGCTGCCGCGATGACGAATAAATTAAAACGGTGGTGGGAGTCAGCTTGCCCGCGGGCAAAGCTCTTTCAAGCTTTCTATACTAAATGTTAATAAAGCTTCAAAGAGCTTTGTCCACGGGCAGGTCGATGCCCAACATCAAATTGAAATCATAATGGATTCTGCTACCCTAGCGGGTTCCAAAGGTGGACATTTCATGGTTACTTATTTGTTTGACAGTCTGGCGGAACTAAGTAAGCAAGCATTAAGGAATTCTTTCATTTCATGAAATTAACCAACTGATTCGATTTATCAGGATAGACGGGAATGAAACGAGTTTCTAAGACGGTACCACAACGGCTGGGTGAACAACGGACTTAAGCACTAGCACCTTCATTGAAGTTGATAACAAAAGTGCTTTCAGGAACTTCACATCAGGAAGTGTGATTAAGGTTTGGGAAAGAATTTCGTATGCAGTCGAGGGTTAATTTATTCGCAGATGAACATCACTTAACTTACTTACTTACTTAACTTAACTTAAGTAAGGCAGGAAAATGTTACCTTCACAAAGTTGTTTTGGATCCGCCACTGCATTTACTTCAACTTTTTTTTGCAAGGCAGATGCGCTTTGCACACTACACGACTACAAATTTACATTTACGTTGACATATGCTGCTGTTTCAAGCCACAACTAATGCATATGTATGCATATGGTTACTTGCCACAGCATATGCACATGGCTACGCATATGTATGTTGTGCGCGCCGTTGCATTTTTAATATTTCCATTTTCATTTCATATCACCCGGAGTCTATGTAGGCAGCACATAGTTTTGCGCTTCACTTCGCCTCATTGTTGTTTGTGGCTTTGTCACGCATATATTTCAACAACTTTATAAATTTGCGAGCCGTAAAAGTATGCAGATGATAAACGTACATACACAATCGCATAAACATTTCACCTGTCGTCATTGTTTTGTCGGCGATGTTTGCCACCTCAAGCAAGCCACTCTATGTCATTGTTGTTATTATTATTTTTTATTTATGCATACATACATATGTTGTGGTACTTGTGAGTTTATTTAAATAGTAATATATGGTTTTCGTACCGATTTTTCACTAGAAGTTTATGTATATTGTTTGCGTTTCCATATTTGTTGTGGCATAGGGCTTATCAATCTGCATTGCTATTAGTTGGTTATCAATACCCTGCAGAAAAAAATTATCATTTGATAAAAAATAACCCACTTCTGCGGGATCTCTATAAAATATATATGTATCTTGTAGTTAGCTACAAAAAGCTAACTTCAAACTAGTTGGCAAGTAATGCAGGAGTAATGCAGGAGATTGTTTTCTTTAAACGTGTTTCTATTTAAATATCCTGCACCTCGCAAATCCTTTTTCGAATTGAGGACAAATAAAAGGAATGTCGAAATTTAATATTATCATTTTGAAGTTATGTCTGACGGAGTTCGAATATGGAACCACCTACAGCAGAATATGTAAACAAATATGAAATGTAATAAAATAAAAAAATTCAAATAAATAAAAAAATAATAATGCATATGAAAAAAAACGAAGTAATGCATATATGCAGAGTTTCGGTTGAAACCGAAATAATGTCTAAATGCACAGATTCCATATGCGCAATTTCGGTGTCCCCTCTTCAAATTGCAAGCTTTACTGAACTTGCCCAAAATCGGTTACAGCGCCAAACAAGAAGAAGAAGAAGAATTTAATTGTATACCGAACTACCAGAGTCTTCTGATTTTTAGTTTCCTATTCACTTTATTTTGGACAAACTCTTCGGGCAAAGCCGCACACCACTGAAAGGGTCCTGAAATAGTATCTCGATTTGTTGTTGGCTTATAATGTTTTAACCTTCAAGCAGGTGACCATAAGAAATTCTCACAAATGCTGGTGTAAGTATGTACACACTAATACGGAACAAAAAATAATTTCGCAAATTTTTTCACACTATAGTTTACAGATCTTAAAGCCTTCTTCAATGATCTTAGATGTATTAGCCCTGAAACAGTATCGTTTTAGTAACATCACAAATTTGTAGGATAATTTTCTCGAGATTTTTACCCCGTAGAATTAAAAAAAATCGTTAAATTTTAGTATAATAAAGTGCAACTTTAAGTCGCTAAGGCCTACCATTAATTTTTAGCAATTTTTTTGTTGAGGGTGTTATGCATTTTTTATATAAAGTAAGTATGTTCGACCTTTTTTTTTGATAGGGAAACAAATAAGCAGCACTTTCCACTCGAACTTCATTTACTCAATTTTAGTAAGTTACAAATCTGCAAAGCAAATTTTTTTCTAAAGATTCTAATTAAAAATTTTTAAATTTTGGTGAAACGTTGCAGAATTAATTTTTATTGTTTTTTGCACAAAGTTGGAAATTTGGTATTATATGGTTTTTGTTAGGAAAAGAGCTTTACTTTCATAAAATAAATAATAAACATTAAATAAACTAAGGAAAAATAGCCGAAACTTACTAAAATGTCGAGTCCTAATTCCCATTTTGGTACTTTATGTATTCCTCAATTCGAATTACATGACCATATACCAACATCACTTAAAACTCTTTTACAGGCATGGCATTTAATGAGCTGTTAAGGCGTCGAAACACCGAATACGGGACATTAGGAGAAATACAGAACATTTGGCGTCCCGTATAAAATAAATAAATTACCAGGACAATGGGGTCAAAAAAGAAGGCTGTCCCGAATAATACAGGACGGATGGTCACCGTATACACAGGTAACTATGTACTTAAATAAATAATAGGTAAAAATATTATCCAAAATTCTTTATTTTCCAGTTGCAGCACCGTTATTACTCACCCTTCCTTTGTTTGTTACATTCCCTTCAACTGGCTTGCCTCTATTTCTTCCTTACCGCCCATTTGTGTTTGTATTGTTTGGCCAATGGCACCGACGTTGGTTAACGCGCTTCCTTTGCCGCCGTGACAATAGTAGCTGGCCAATATTTGATATCAAACAGCAAATACATATGTACACACATGTGTACACATAGTAAATGTATAAACAACGCGCATTGTGATTGTGTTTGTGCGGAGATCACTTTATGTTTGTTTGGCGCTTGAGCTTTTGTAGGTGCTTTGTGGGTGCAAATGGAAGAACGTCAACGCTGATTGCGACTGCGCTGCTTGCCATTCATTCATCTACTCTCAATAAAAGCGGAAACGGAAGCACAATAACAATAAATGTTGGAGGACGGAATGCTTTGGTTTTGTAGTTGTTGTTGACGCGTTGTTGTTGTTGTTGTTTGCTAACGGCTGCCCATTGTTGGTTTGGTATACACATTACTCTCGGTGTTGTCGCTATCGAATTAGTCGGGTGTTTCTTTGTTTGTTTGGTTTTTGCTCTTTCAATAGTGTTCTTTATTGTTGTTTTTGTGTAATGATGCCACACATTTTGTCGCGCTCCAATACCTTTTATTTATTTCACAAACATGAATGACCCTAGATTATTTAAAACGAAAAAAAAAAATCCTCGTTTTTCAGTTCTTTATTCCCCACTCTTTTGCAGTTCTAAATTTTGCAGCAAACGATTCAAAACAATGAACAAGTGGAAACCCTCAAACCTTCGCAACCAAAATACATCCATTCAATGAACGCAATGAATTTACACAATGATTTTGGACAATTGATGTTTAAAGAATGACAAAAGGAGTGAAACAAAAGGTTCTGTACAGGAAAAGACTCTTATTCTTACAACGAGATAAGAAATACTGGCGCTGCCTTTGTACAGTTCTATGCATGTATTGTTAGAATTTGGCAAAGCTCGCGCATGGTGAATCAAGCGACATTTAAAAGGTTGGATAGAAAAAGTTTTTTTCTAACAGCGGTCGCCTCTTCACATGAAAAAGCTTCTCATAAAATCCAGTTGATGTTCGGAGGCGGCGTAAAACTGCACGTCACTTCATTTGTGTAACAACATCAGGACGCCCACCAGAAATTGGCGGAGAAGCTGGTCCAAACTCACAGCAAAATAGTTAAGCGCCAAAATATTATTACTCAACCACTACAATAAGATGAGCTTAGGTGAGATGAGTTAAGTCGAGATGAATTTGGGTGAGTTCGTGTGGGTTGAGATGTGTTGGGGTGAGTTGAGAAGAGTTGAGTTTAGGTGCGTTGAGTTAAAGTTAGGTGAGGTGTGTTCAGGTGAGTTCAGGTGGATTGCAGTGAGATTAGGAATATAACACGATATACAATTCTTTAATTTGCCGTGGTATCTTCTTGTATCTTCTTTCCTTCGTCCTTATATTAAGTATATAAATTAATATTCATCTTTATGTTTATTTATTACGTTGATGTGAGATAAGATGAGATGAGTTGCATTGAGGGGAATTGTGGCGACGTGATTTGATGTGAGATGAAGTTAGGTGACATTAAATAAGGTGAGCAACATGGCATAACCTATCTTAATCTTCAGTTTTATGTTTATCTTTTTCTCTTTATCTTTAGCAGGCCAAATACACCACACAGTATGTTTGCGCAACGCGAGTACTTTCACTGCGATGCGCATACAACACATTTCGCCATACACCATACAAACGTTTTAAAAAAGTAACATTTTAAAGAATTTTAACAGAAATTGTTTATCTTCCTCCATTTTTATCCACGCACGTCTAGATTACACGGAAACTAATCAAGTATAACGAAATTTCAGTATACACTACATTCTCGGTCTACGCATCGACAATCAAAATCAAAATTTTTGGATTGTACACAAACTCGTGGGGAGCGGTACTATATCCGACCAAGCAGATTCTTCCGTGTAAAGAACGCATTGGTATGCCAGTCGCGAGCGAGCGAATGGGAACGAGAAAGCTCTCGAAGCTTATATTCCTTAAAAGACGAAAACTATATCTCACACAATTGGTGCTCTAACAGGCCACCGTCTCTTAGGTAAACACGCAGAATGGCCCGGAGTGCTTCGCCACAGGCGATGCAGAAGTTGCAAGAACTGTGAACAGTTCTCCACCGTCCCTGTAACTGTTCGGCATTGTCGAGAAGCAGATTGCGCTTTCTGGGGTATACTTTCTTAAATAAACTTGACAAATTGGGAGATTTAAACCCTAAATGCCTGACGAGTTTCGTCAAGTATTCAAAATGGTTTAGCAAGTGATAGTGAAAATTCTTAGTCGTGGTATCACAACGGGCCTTCAACTCGTGGCCTATGTGTGTCCCTGCGTAGCAGTCGCAGCCAAATCTACCTATCTACCTATTTGGCGTTGGAAAATATTTTGGTTTCCGTGTGCACATGGTATTCTGAATTTTGGCATAACATATAACATCCAAAGGTTATGTACACACCTGAGGCGTGCAATTTTTAAAATCAGCTATAACTTTGTGGCCTTAAGTCACATGACTGATATTTGAGATTTTATAACTCACTTGAACCCTCATCCTAAAATCAATAAGCAACTTTTACTCCGCAATTTTCAGGAAACATTATTTTTGAAGGTGGTTCCAGCAAACGAGAAACCATATTTTAATTTTTTTTTTTTAGTATTGAAAAAGTGCGTTCTTGTAGCACCTTTTTATTTAATACTTTCATAATGTTTACACTTGCATTTTGTTCTGTTTTCAAAATCACCAAGTCCACTAAAACAAAATGAGGCATTTCTTCTTCTCCCTTATTGCGGTTTTTAGCCAATAGTGATTTCAAAACCACTTTCCCTACTCTTCTACCCATCTAGTTAACGTTTGCTTTAATTAAAACTAAATTCATCCAACTGTAAGCGTAACTTTTATAAAAAGGATTAAATAGTATCAAATCCGAGCACAGCTCACGAATTGTATGTACTTACCTCTTTTCGCTTTTATAAGCAACAATAACTTTGACTGCCTGTTACGTTGCTTCTATGTAAATGAACCGCAACCAAATCGTCCACTCATTGCTATCACAGTCGGATTAGTCTCGCTCCCTATTTCACTTGAAATCTTCAACTAACTACTAAGTAGTTGCTTGCACATTGTTGTTTGGCATGCGAAGTAGTTGCATTGCATTGAGTTGAGATGAGTTGTGCCGAGTTGCAACTTGAAACTTGACTTAGAGTATAGCACTTGTTGGATCAAGCGGAATTACGGCGGCTGAAATGGTTTTGTCATGATGTAACGTTACTTGGTCCGTGCGCCTAGCTTAGTGTGTTGTGAACATGATACATTTTAATTAACTGCATCAACTGCAGGTGCCGACTTAGATAAAGTTTATAATTTTGTGTATTCCTTCAAAATATGCGGCCATTCTTAAGATACCACTTTCTGCTAGAGTACTTAGCTAACGGTAATGCAAGGATTGTTACTGTTACTATTTAATTTTTTTTTTTACTTGCATTGTTTGTATGTATATGTGCATGATATTTTCAAAATTGTTAGTTCTGGCTAATGTATAAACTATAAGTAATGCTGTTATTATGCGGAACTTTACGCTCAAGTAGCAGAAAATTCAGGCGACGCCAAAATAACGAAAAGTTAGTTGAGTTACAAAAAAAAAAAAAATAAGAAAAAAATAAAATATGTTTAAGGAAATTATAAAACGTACCGCATTAAAAGTGCATTCGGCAAGTTGTTCAAACTATTTATAGTTTTCATCCACTTTTGTTTGATCCCTTTTTGCAATTGCAGCACTCCGTTAGGTATGCTTCCAATGGGGATAAAAAAGTTTCTTTCATCTGCTCTTAGCGGTCAAGCAGCTCAAAAGTTTTATTTTTATGCTGCCTTTTTTAATACATATTGGCTTTTAAGCTGAAGTTTAATTTACAACAAAAATTTTTATAAACCGCATGAGAGTTTCATAAAATTATGATAATAAATAGCAATTGGAAAAAATATTAAATTGCTATAAAAAACTAGATGCGCATACTTGGTAGTGTTCGATTATAAGCCTATTTTCTAAAACCGGGTTGCGGGTTATTCGAAAAAAGCCAATTTGAAAACAAACGGTTCATAATTTTGAAATTCAGAAAAATCGGTTATTTCTAAATCAGGGACCAAAAAAATCAATTATTTTTTTTTTAGGTCACCTTGGCCAAATATTTTTAAGTTTGAAATAAAAATCCTTTCCTGATAATGAACAAACCGCTTATCCAAATTAAACAAATTTGGTATCAAATTAAAGAGGATGGAAATAGCTTTTAAACAGAAATAACAAACGAAACGTTATCACCTCTATTTATATTTTTTTTTTATAATGTAATGCTAAAGAAATTCATATACCTGACCCAAGCTTTGTTCTATGGTAATTAAGTAACATTTTTTATTGGAATATTTTCCAATTTTCGAAAAGTCGGATTCAATTGAAGTATGCATAAGTTTTGGGAAATATTAAAATATGGACTTTAAACGAAGGAGTGGTAAAAAATTTTTAGATTATCAAATAAGGTTTTTATTTTTTTTTCATGAAAAAATTAAAAAATCCAACTTTGAAAGAAGAAAAATTAAAAAACTAACAGGTTCTATGCCAAATTTTTATATTTGTGCTAAAGCCTGCTCTGTTACAAAAAAAAAATCAAATTACTAATGAAGAAAATCGATGCATAAATAAGAAATAATAAGAAAGTCACTCATACGCAACGTACACCTGAGTTATACGTTTTTCTGCTCATATTTCATACAAAAAAATTTTGCGCATTTTCATTTGACCACTCATTATATCTTATTTATCCATCGATTTTCTTCAGTAGTAACTTAATTTTTGTTTGCAACAGAACAGGCCTTAGCACAAATGAAAAATTTGGCACAGAACCTGTTATTTTTTTAATTTTTCTTCTGTTAAAGTTTGATTTTTATACCCGAGCGCACTTGTGCACAAGGGTATATTAATTTTGTTTTAATTGTTTCATAAAAAAAATACACCGAAAGGTGTTCGCGCAAAAATACTGTGCCCCCTGATCTAGTTTAGCCTAGGAAAAACAAGTTTGTCCTAAGATCGGGTTTCGCCGGTAATATATACATCACTTTCCGATAGGACTGATAGTTTCTGACAAGTTAATTAATCATTCAAGTTTTTGTTATTTTTTTATAAAAAAATTTAAAAAATCCAACTTTAACAGAAGAAAAATTTTAAAAATAACAGGTTCTGTGCCAAATTTTTCATTTGTGCTAAAGCCTGTTCTGTTACAAACAAAAATTAAGTTACTACTGAAAAAAATCGATGGATAAATAAGAAATAATGAGTGGTCAAATGAAAATGCGCAAAACTTTTTTGTATGAAATATGAGCATAAAAGCGTGTTACTGTGGTTTATGGAGAATTTGACGTATCTCCTTTTAACATTGTTAAGTTAGTTCGAAAGATATACGTGATTAAGTAGAACCATTTTTTGTTTGAGCTGAAAATCGGTAAATTGAAAATATCTCGAAAACGTATGCATATAAAAAAAATAACTCGATTCTCGGAATCACCGGGGAATTCTACATAGAAATGGGATAGTGGCGTCTCGGGAACAAAAACCAAACTAAAATTTGTGATCCAGTGTCACAAGCCAAAAAAATTAATTGCAATTAATTGCATTTATTGAGAAATAATCGATTAATTTAATTTTCGAAGGCATTTTTTTACAGCGAGTATTCACAAAAACGATTTTTCATAAAAAAATTTCTATTTCTTTTGTAATTAGCCTTAAATGCAATAAAACGAGTATTTTTTGCACCGATAATTATTCATTATTTAACCAAGTTTGCATAAACAAAAGTTTTGATAAGCATTTTGTTGTTAGGCGGTTGCATTTCTCGGTGGCTGTAGCACCAGTTTGTTTAAAAAAACAAGTGATTTTTAAGCAAAAAAATATATATATCGTCGATATTTTTTCAAAACCGCCCATCTTACGGCACTCAAATTTTACAGGAGAGCAAAAAAACGGTTATTCTTTGAAAACATTGCCTTGATAGGCGGTATTTACAAATCTGTTGTTCTAAAAACGATTTTACAATTCTTATGCATAAATCTCGATGCCTGGATCGGAGACGGTCACGAAGCGTATATTCTCTGAGGAAGGGAGAATATATCTAATGTTGCGGGAGCTCTGAACGGAGACTCGTTAATGGGAAAAGATGCAGAAAGGCTCGGTGTGTTTGACGAAGATATTTCACAAGCTGTGAGAACTACGAAGAGGAGAAAATGGTCTTGCATTTCCTGTGCAAACGAGCAGACTACAGCATCTGCGATCATCTGGCTGAACTTAGTGAGGTCTCAAACACCGACGAAAGATGCCTGATGAGACTGATCAGTGACATGAAATGGTTCAGCAGAGGAAATAATTGAAAAGTTCATACTTTGGTAACTTTGGCTTGGTTTCACGAAGTAAGAGGAGGAAAAATGGTTGACTGTTTCTCGGATCTGCCCATATACCAATGACTTCACCTAACTGCAGAGAAAATAATCAAAAAAAGGAGTTAAATCACGCAACTCGATGGCCAATCGACTGGCCCATTTCAAGAAATAACACGTTCACCAAATGCTTCTTACAATATACATTTTATTCAATTAAACAAAAAATTTTTGGCGCTTATATATTTATGAGAAGTCTTTTCTTGCCTTCATTCTTGAGAGAGTCGGGATGGAGTACAGAAAACTCGATTACCAAATCACTGAAGTTGACTTTGACCCTAACTACGAAATCGAGTATTCTGACAGAAGTGATTAGGAACTTAGAATTATTATGAGCGATGAAGAGTTCCCGATTTTCTCAAATGCCTCAAAAATCGGCGTTGGAATGGGATCAAGCGACTTCTCATAGAAACTGTCTTTGAGCTAGACCATAGACTCCCAGATTACTGCGACTTTCGATTTTGTCGTAGACGGCTAAACACCTAACAGGCTTCTCACCTGAATACCACAACCGACCATAAAGTCGCCAGTTTCGGAGGCCCGCATAACGATTTCTTTGGCAACGCGGCCTCAAAATTTCTGGTCGGAAACTTGTCGCTTTGACATCTAAACTATTTGAAATTTTCGTAGAAAATGTCAGCACTCCTTTTTGGCACTGGCACTCTACTGTAGTATGTGCATATGTGTGTATGTAAATACTTATAGATCACTAACATTTCGGAGTGCATAGGTAAATAATACCTTTAACATTTTAATCAAAACTAAATTGGTTCATTTGCTTTGGGTAGTTTATTTGCTCAACCAATGTATAATAACAGCACTTGTGTAAGAAAATTCCGACAAAATTTTTTCATTTCCTCCGCTTTCCTTTGGCAGGCCCTCGCAAGTCGAAGAAAAATAATAATTTTTCTGCTGAGCTGATATTGTATGTAATACTGTTTTGAATTGTTATGATTATGACTGTCGCTATTGCATTTTGTCAATTCAGTGCAAATTGACTAATTAAATTCACTTGAGAGCATTTCGCCACTGCGCGGCAGAATGAAGGACCAGATTGTTACAGTTGCAACTGCAGTTGACAGCCCATCAGCACCTACCATTGCCATACTCTAATGGCTCTAGTTATTAGTTACATAATGTCTCTGGCGGGTGGAGGGGAAGTAAGTACTTCAATTACCAGCCAATTCTTATTCAATTAACCGTTGGCAATAAAAATCAATTACAAGTAGGTAGCTGCTAGGTAGTCAAAGCCGTTATAATTATTATGAACGTTTGGGCGAACGCAAGCGAGTGAATAAAATCAAGAAGCTAGAAAAAGTATAATGGAAATATGTTTTTTACGATATTTTACTTTGTTAGGAACTAACAATGCAATCGATTAGCTTTTTGGTGATTGCAAATGAATTTCCCTGAACAGTGTTTAGCCAATCGGAAAAGTCAAACGTTTATCGGTTGGATATTGTATGCCAATTTGGCCAAAAATAAGTATATGTACATAAATATACATATACAGTCGCGAAAATATGAATAGGGAGAGACATTTTAGCATTATTTGGCTATTTTCCTTTCGTTTATTTAGCGTTTATTATTTTTTTTTATGAAAGTGTAGCTTGTTATTTACCCAAAATCAAGTAAGTCAAAAGTTTAAATTTTCTACAAAAATTAGCAAAATTCGAAAAAGAATCATTAAAATTTTTAGCTTTTTAGTTAGAAACCTTCTGAGCATGCAGTTTTATAGCCCATTCCTTTTCTGTATAACAAAGTGCAAATTGTTTTTTTTTTTCTTTTTTTTTGTGGAAGGTGTTGCTAATTATCGCCATACAAATATTTTTCGAACATACTTTGTATGAAAGAAAATGCGCGAACGAAAATAGCCAAAAATTAACGGTTAAGCAGGGATCACACGATTTGTACATTTGCACATTTGGCAGTCACAGGATAGTGTTGTCAAGAATTTTAAATCTAGTCCCGAACTGGCCCCCATCCAGTCCCGAAATAATCCCGAAATAGTCACGTACTAATCCCGAAATGGTCCTGAACTTGCCCCGTCCTTCAAAATTTAACAAAATTTTTTCGCACTCATAATTATATGAATAGACTTTTATAATACAAGTCTCAAAATAAAAGTCTTTAAAGACTTAAAAATATTTATCTCAATAACAATTATTATGACAAGACTTATATAATATAAGTCTGAAAATAAAACTCCCTGATGACTTAAAAATATTTATATCGCTGATAATTATTATGAAAAGACTTTTATTATATAAGTCTTCAAATAATAGTTATCGATGACTTAAAAAAAATTGCTTTTACTTAATTATAATCAAAAGACTTTCATAATTCTTACGAAAATTCGGATGACTTTTTTAAAGCGCTAGTTGAAAAGCATACTCGGAACTATCTGAAGGATATATATGTATACCAGAGGCAAACTAGCGCCTTCTGCATCTAAGTTCGGAAGAAATAGTAGAGCAACATTCTACAGTAGCTTAACGCTATGCCGGCCCAGAATGAGTCATTGTTGGCTTTGCCAGGCATTAGATTTGGCGATGTACGAGTATAAAGTTCTGGAATATAATTTTTTCTTGTTTTTTCTCATTGTCTATTTTCTAGTTGGGTTGCCAATTTTACCTTAATAATTATGCAGATACTTTAATTTTGCTAGCAATCGTGGTATGTATTTTGACTTGTTGCGGTTTGTTTGATAACTGCCTTGCGGCTTTCTGACGCGTCAAATTTACTTATTCGCTGAGCCGCTGAGGGTGAAGTGTCAGCGTTTGTAAACTAAAACCAATTTGGGGCGTAAAATTAATGAAAAAGTGAAAATTTAGTAGTAGTGTGTTGGAAATACATACACTGAGTGTGTAAGAAAAGAAAAAATAATTGATATTGAGGCTTTTTGGAAAAATTAAAAAAATATGTAGATACTTTTCGATCCATTTGAATTTTGACGTATTTTAATCTGAATTTTAAATGCATTTAAAATAAAAAAAAAAAATTTTAAATCAACGCCAGTTTTAATAATGTCAATTGGTAAATGAAAAAGACCGACGGCAAAAAAACTCATTGTTGGTTTTACTAAAATTTTTTTTGGAATTTTCCTAAATGTAAACCGCTGAGTTTTCGCTTTTTATTTGGTTAAAGCGCAAACAATATATTATTCAAACAAAAAAAGCAAACAAAAACATTGTGAATGCTAAAAAAATTCCCAACAGTTTTTTGAGTCACTGTATATGTTTGTAATAACTCCAAACCGAGCAGATGCCATTAATATGATCTCAAATACCATATTATTGAATTTTAATTTTTATTGAAACAGGACAAAACCTAGTTTTTATTAAAATAACAAAAAAGGGTTATTGATAGTATTTTTTTCATCAGTGGCAACCCTGATCATGACGAAAAAATTCGTACTGGTTGAAATAGTCAATTTAATTAGATGTGTGAATAACTCAGTGAGAGGGGGACCAATGTTTTTGCATGTATTTATAAAAAAAAAATATTTATTAAACCAAAAATTAGTGTAGTAACTGTTGTCAATGGTATCTATATATGTATGTAGATGGTTGTGAGACCCGCAGAGTCCGCAAAAAACTCTGGAAGCATTGTCCGGAGGATGCATCAGACTAGGCCGAATAGGTATACTTTGAAATGCCATCAAATAAGTTATAATTGTTTTATTATATGGCGATTGAGAAGTGCATATGCAAAAAATTTCACAAATTTAATTAAGGAAATTTTTGCACATGCAGCAGTACATAGCATACATTTAGGCGCTTGGTGTTAGTAGACATGCCTAAACAATTCGTGATAGTTCTAAATCAAGATTTTAAGTGGTATAAAGCTATATATTGCTTTAGACCAGCGAGGAGCATAGAGAGCTTTTACTCTGCACGCGTCTATACAGAATATATAGCATGCTTAAAAGAGCTTTTCCCGCGGGCAAGGCAGTGCCCATCACAACTTTAGACGAATGACGTAGATTCCAAATTTTACTGGGCTTATAGAATGTTAATCTTGACCGATTAACAGATAACCTAAAAAGGGTTAAGATCATAATAGTTTTTTCGTCCTTTTATTTCTAATTCTACATACTTTAGATAAATTATGTGGCTTTTGACTTGTAGTGGTTCATAATTGGCCTTAAACGGACTCATATTCACCACCTCCCAGATCCCTGAAATTTCCATCGGTCACATCACGCTGAAATTTTGTGTGGTAAAATTTTCAATTTTGGCCAGTTTTGTTCCCTTCCTGGCCCATAGTGCAGTGCAGGTAGGCAACAAAGTTAATAAAATTACGCAGTAAAGCAAGCTGTGGTCTTTCTAGCATAAAATTAAAACTAATTTTTGCCAAGCTGACTACTATCGTCTACGATTTTTTTTTTATTACCCGAAAGAAGAGTCTTTTACATTTACTTTTTAAAAATAATTTCATTCAAATGTTGTCCGCGACTATGCTGTAGGTGGTCTATTCGAAAGGTCTATTTTTGCATTACGAGGGTAATGTTGGCTTTCAAGTTTTGAATCAAAGCTGGCTTATCAATGAAGACTTTCACATAACCTCAAAGAAAAAACCCAGAGGCGTGATATAACACGTTAACTTGCTGAAACCAAATGTTGCCGATACAACGGGCTTCAATTTCAAGTAACAAAAGGTTCGTTACAATGGTGCGGTAGCGCTTGTTATTTACGGTTTGTTCAATCAGCGGACAACATTTGAATGAAATTATTTAAAAACAAAAAATGTCATAGATTCTTCTTTCGGGTGATAATAAAGATTCCGACATCCAGTTCTGTTTGAAGTGTTTTGTTTAAAATTGAAAAAAAAAACAAGGTCTAGATGGATCACCCTATATTTATATAGAAATAAAAAGCACCAGTTCTTTTTCAACCTAGAAGTAGTTGCAAACATTTTCGAATTAGCGAGGCCGGTTATTTCACAACGCAATTTCACATTAGAGCTCGTCGTGGGTTTGGAGAGCTTTGTAGAGTTTTTATCATCTTTCGCCATTTTTTCCTGAAGTCAAAGCATGGTATGATGGAAAAGATTGTTATTTCTCTTCCAAGCAGATGTACTCCCCCTCTCCGCTTTCCATGCCTTATCTCTGGCTACACCCCTGCGTATACTGATGTATGAATGTTTGTGTACAAACAAGAAATTAAGACACCGGCTTGCAAATATGTAATGAAAATTACGGAAATTGTTGCAAATTATTAACGGCAGTTGGCAGTCAATTCTGAGCCAAGAAATGCTCAACTTGAAGGGTGATATTAAAGATGTAAGGTTTGGCTGACACAGCTATATACTCCTTAAGCTGATTGCGACAGCTGAGTTTATTTTATTAGTGAGTAAATTAGTTACCCGAAGCGGAGTTGTTGAATCTTGAGCCTCTTACATTTAGCGGTGATTTTAGTTCGACATCAATTAGGTAAATTTAGAGAGCTCAATTAGTTACCAAGAGAACCGGAAAAATTTTTAATTAAACAGTTAAGAGCTAACACAGATGTACAAAAACGAAAACTAACTCCTCCTCTTCTTGATTGGTGCCGTAGCCGCCTAAGCATTTTTGGGTGAATCCAAAAAAAAAAAGCACGCCACTCGTTACTTTTCTGTGTCCCCACTGACGCCAATTGGAAGTGTCAAGTGCGATGAGAAAACTAAAAGCGGATTCATCGTTCTGGTTCAGAACTTTATTTCTACTTTACTCATCCTACTTCATGAAGATATAGATCCGAAGGTATATTGATCGTTAATTCATTAGCTCTGAGCTTTTCGTGCTGTAATAAAATTTAAATTTTATGGTTAAGCATTTCACACGTATTTTATTTGATTAATTTTTAGCTTTTTTATGAAAGCTTACAATATTTTCAAGATACCAGTTGAGCCTGATTTCTGAATTTTTAGTTGAATATATTAAATTTTTTAGTGCAAAATGCAGAAAAAGTATCAATTTTGAAGAAAATGTATACTCCTGTTCCAGTTAATAAATGTTACATAGCAAAAGCTAGTTGAAAACAATTGTATGGTTCTCCCAAAACAAAAAACAAAATACACAAAAAAAAGTTTTGAAATGTTATAAAAAAATGTTCACAAAAAAAAAAAAATTTTTTTTTGATTTTTAGTAAAAATTGGTTGAAAAATGAAGGCTGCGATGATTTATGAACATTCAATTCCAATTTTGAACCACTGTGTGCTGGCTTCGTTGTGCAGTATGAATTATGGTAAACGCATTTTGGTAGCAAAGGATGGCGAAGTCCTTGAAAAGGATTTGGCTTCATTTTTCGCCACAGCAAGAGAACTTGTACAATTAAATAATTTAATTAACTGGTGAATATTTGATTTAAATTACGATATGGGTAAGGTACTTTTATCATACAAGTTGTATGTACATATTCCCAAATCATTTTGAAAAAAATGTCCTTTATTTTACGTTGTGGTCACCGTACTTACTTTTGTACACATTTTTTGTATAAAAGGGATCTTACATTTATATGGTACTGCATTCAAAATATACTCAATATCTTACAGGTCTGTATTCGGTGTATAGAAAAGAAAAGTTACGAAAATCTGAAAATTTTTTGCATAGAGGTCAATTCGTTTGGAATTCTGCAAGGGTGGTCGCAGGGAATATAAAACATGATTTGCCGGACTTAGGCTATTGTAGAATCGCCGGATTTTGTATACAAAAAAAATGTTCTAACTTTGAATTGTGACTGAGATCGTAGGTTTTAAAGAATTATTGATAAACATGTTCTGGAATTGCGGGCATCAGGGAACCACTTTTTTCAGCCTTTTTCGGGTACGTCTTTTAGAATGGCTTTATTTCAGATAGTCTACCTAAATTATCTTCTGGTTGCGCATATAAAATTTAAGTATTTAGTATTTTTGAAAAAATAAAAACTACAATACTTCCGTTTCTGAAAATTTTTGAAATCGTGTAATAGGCACGCCCACGAAAACGAAAATGGCGACAAATCAGTAACTACTGAAAATCGACATTTTGATGATTTTATTTACTTATATCTTCCGTACCAAATTTTTCTTATAGTTTTATAGAAATAAAATTCATTCAACAGCAAAAACGACGACAATACATTTCTTCTAATTTCATACTGAGCTCGAGAAAATCCAAGAAATACCAAAAAATCAAAAAACCATCAAAATTTTAAATTTTTCAACTCGATCAAATCCGTAAAAATTACCGTTGATTTTTGACAACTGTTTTTGCCGAGCGTTTTCTTCCATATAATGCATGGACAAAGTCTATTTTTATATGAAAGAAAAATAATGCGCAACACTCGCGACAAAAAAAGAATTCTCAAAAATCAACGCCAAATTTTTTTTAAACATGCACTTTATTATACTAAAATTAACCAAACTGCATACTCGAAATCTTTCTAAGAAATCGAGTTAAAAAATCTAAAATTTTGATGACAATTTTTTGGAGTTTCTTGCCTTTTTCCGAGTTCTGTATGAAATTAAAAAAATTGGTTCTTGTGGTTTTTGCTTTTGAAAGAATTATATTTTTTACACAGAAAACTAGCCATTAAAGCCATTGAGATGTCAGCAATATTTTACAAATTTTTTACAATTTTTATAACAAAAAAGTATGACAAATTAAAAAATAAAACTGGGAAGAAAACATCGGCAAAAAACTAGCAGAATCGGTATTTAAGATTGCGAGAAACAAATAAAATCCAAAAATTTGGAAAAAAGTTAAGAGCTAGAACTTCCAAAATAAAGCGAATTTGAAAAAATTGTGAAACTTATATTTTTCTTTTATCGTTGTGAGACATAAACAGAGAATTGCACCAAAAGAAGCTCGACCTTCGAAAAAATGGTGGCCCCCTACACAAATGTTTACTCATATAAAAATGAGTGCGATCGGTC
>NW_023458565.1:2328954-2366181 GCF_013731165.1 Rhagoletis pomonella | reverse complement strand
TTTTTCTTCATTTTTTCATTTTAGCGCCGCTAACTTGATTGAGCTAAATTTCTTACGGTTAGTCATGTGTTATTCTTGCACTTAGCTGCGTATTCAAGCAATTGCTTTGTCATTCATTCCGGCATTCCGGCTTCTAACTCATTTCACCTCATTCATTAATTTACATTTATACGCTCATGCATAGCCCAAGAGAGTGCTCTCGCTCTGAGTACTTTTCTACTTCACTGGCGAGTTGACGCACTGTCTGTCTTTCTACCTGGACGGATACATACATACATACAGTTCATATGCGGCTGCTTGACTATCTGTCAGTCACACTGTCTGTAGCTGTATATTTGAATATGCAAAAGCACTTAAGAAAAGTCCTTTCATTGATGCTTTCTCATTTCCTAGTTCCTGTCCAACCGCTCTTCAGTTCGCTCACCTTCTTTTCAGCTCTACATTCGTTTTCGATGTAAATTTTGTAGTCCTGTTGTGAACAGAGTACATATGTATATACGTATGTTAGTATCGATGTGCTAGCGATAAATGAAAGTGATTGCGTGTGTTTATGTGAAATTTGTAAATTTTAGCAGTAAACATGCCATTAAAATTTAAAATACTTACACGGAAATTTGTGGGCTTTAAAAATTTGACAACCAAGCATTGTACGGTTTAAAAAATTTATGAGAGCAGGTACCATACATACACAAATAAATTTAGTTAGCTTGATTTCCTCCAAAATTACAATTTTTCTTATTTTTTATTTTATTTATTTTTCTTCGGTATACACCCTTCGCAAACGCTTCGAGTGGTAACAAAAGATTAATCTCCTTCACCTTGTTCGAGTTTTTACTAAAGACCGCAATAAAAGCAGGACTAATCAATTTATCTCTTTTGTCGAAAAAAATACTTGACACTATTGCCTCTAAAGTAATTTTAGCTTTCTCGGCATTCTTTTTTGCTGACCCAATACTAAATCAGGTGATGGTGAATCATGCTCAAAATGATCATGGATTACACTCTAACAGAACCGTCGTTTCCATTGGTCATCCAGAGTTGATTGGCTTCAATTCGATTGACTCTCTACATCGCTTGTTTAGACTATGCCTCGTTCCAATCGATGAACCGCCTCGTCCGTTGATGTCATCGACCTCGCTTCTGCGTTATATGTACTACATCAGGACTGGTATGATGGGTGACTTATAATTGTCGATAGAGGAATAGTAAGCCCATTGTACCACCTGTTGGAAAGCGCATTTTTTTTTTTTGGATTTCAATGCTTTTCTTTTAGACAAAACGCTTGGTAAAACCTTGCATGCTATGTGAATCAGCCTAAGATCCCGCGCATTTTGGCGCATGTTGCAGCATGAAGAAGCGAAAAGGTTCGGAGAGGCAGCCATTTAACTTCGAGCACTGGCCATCAATTTCACTGCAGGACACCAATATTGAACAATTGTTCGAATATCAGATCAGGAAGAGTTCCTCTGGTGGCTGAGGAAGCTTCGATATGTAGAAGTTAGACATCAGCGGGGATAGGACATCACCCTGTGCTTAATCCTTCGTGGTTACTGACGACTGCAGACCACTCAGGTAATTCGCTGATCAGCATTTTAGTCCTTGTGGGACAAATAAAGTGCCAATGTCTTCTAAGTAGTAGCGTGGAATGCCAGGCTGTGCCAAAGTCCTTTGACAAATTCAACTCTACTGGGACTTTTTTCTTACAGAGGCAGATGAGGCGTGACTATCGAATAAAATTTCCATTCTGTTAACACGCCTCATCGGGTTGAGCAGAAACTCACGGTTAAATAAAGCTTAATCACACCAGAATGTCGAATCATCTATTTGCTTTTCCTATCGGATTTCCCTACGACCGTTTGCAAGACTTAATTTCTAATTTCGCTGCTGTCAATATGCCATGCAGATCCATAAAAGTTATCTCTATGATCTAAGCTATGGAATCCGTTAGAGTTGAGTGGTAAGTGGGCGGTCTACCATGGTCCCTTTACGCGTGTGGCAGTGAATGTTGCTACCTGGTGGTATATGGCTCTGTCAATGAGGTCGACGAATGCGGCCGCAGGGCTCTGTAACAAGGGCACGGTAGTAACTTTTACACTCATGGGTGGTGCGCAAGCCAAAACATATCGGAAGTGGCACCAGGCAATATAGGAATTGAAGCATTTGAGAGGTGCGGTTGAGGGAGAAAGACGGGGCAGTTGGTTTGTTAATCATGTGAGCTCTGTGAAGCCGAGAGGGCTCTCTGGATGCTGGTTTACACCGCGGATTGCGACAGTTGGAGGCCATGTAGTCGCATGATGCTGCAAAGCTTTAGTAACATGTGGTTCTGCCAAATGGCAACATAACATTTATCTTCTATATATAAATACGCCACAAGAAAATTTTGCAATCCCTTTTTTGAAGGCACCGTTCGCTCGATTTCAATGAAACATACACCGATTTAAAGGATATAACTTCCTCTAATCCAGAAATGTGAAGCCCGATACATAGGGGGCGTGGCATCTGACATATAGGCTAAAATGTGAAAACCACTATATCTCTAAACCCAATTATGCTGGGGAACTGAAACTTAGCACAGATGCATAGATTGTAAATACTCTACTTACGGTGAAAAATGGTAGGTACTGGGAAAGTGGGCGTGGCACTTCCCATACAAACTGAAATTCTCATTTCGCTTATCTTTGGGACCGTCTATGCTAACGTCCTGAAATTCGACACAGCAACATATGTTGTCAATACCGTACTTACGGCGAAAACTGGTAAATTTTGGAGAAGAGGGCGTGGCATCTCCCATACAAACTGAAATCTCATATCATATCTCACTTATGCTAACGTTCTGAAATTTGACACAGCTGCATATGGTACCGAACCAGGAAAGTGTTCTCTGCAAAATATGTCCAGCCCCTCTTCTTCGGCAATACAGAAAGGCTAACCGCGGCCGAACTTATAGCGAAAAGTCATGTGTATTCGAAAGGGGGATGAGGAACCTCGCATACAAAATGCAATTTCCATATCGCTTATATCTGGAAGCACTTATGATAAGATAAGCAACACCTACATCTACATATATACATATAAAATGGCAAGAATCATTCAATTGGTAATAATTTTTTACCAGATTTCTAAATCGCATTGATTGATTGTTATTTTGTGTAATGATTTTTAAAAGGACCAGTGTGTTTTCTTCCCTTATTTGGCGCATCCCGAAATTCAATTTTTAAGTTCCGAATCCGCCCATCCCGCAGTTTTTCAGTATTGATCTGCGGTCCCGGGGGTCTGGCATCCTCCGATTATTTTGTTTTGCTTTGCTGTTCGTTTTCGTCTCAAGAAAATATAAAAAGTGCATATTCCAAAAAAAAAATTAAGGGAGATTTTCTGAGTTTCCGGAGGTTGTGGTTTTACCGGGAGTGTCGGGAAAGGTTTTGGTTCCGTCCTGCCCGCAATGTTGTCACAGAACTTACCGATACCGTCCATCCCGGCCATTTCGAAATCAGTACGCGAGTGCCGCGGACCCCGATAACCCGCGCCTATCTCTAATTGGTAGCTATCCTTAAAAGGTCACATTTGTTTCATCTTTAGAAAACATAATCGCAACACCAAATTTCGTGCAACTTGGTAGCCCAATCGTGTGATGCAAACATATTGAGAGGCAAAATCTAGACAAAAACCCGTGTAAAAACGCTGTTAGAAAAAGAAATATTATATTTTGTTTTACACCTTCGAGTTACTTAAACTCCACCGACTCTGATGAAAAGAAAGGGGGTTTATGCAGATGTTGGCAATTTAGTTTTAGCCTTCCGAAGGCCAATATAATCGAAAAACGTATTAACAGTCTGCATGGGTATTTGTTTAACATAATAGTGAGTAAGAAGCTGTTAGGAATTTGAATATCTATACAAAAAATAACTATGCATATTTGTTATAAACGAAATTCGAGGTTCCTTTCTCGGTCTAATTTCGAAAGTCACTGCAGAAATTTGGTCTTAAATTCGGTATAAATTTTGGTGGTGGACTTGAATCGTCATTCGCATAAAGGAGTCAATATTGGTGATAAGCAAAATTTAAAAGTATATGAAAAAAATGTCGAATTTCGATACAAGTAACAATAATTATATATGTTTTGATTTGTTACATATCCGTATTATAAAGTTACTTGTCATTATTTAATAGACTAATGAGCTGTTCGGGTGTTGAGAGGGCAAGCTTTTTTATGATGCATTCTATTCTTTCCTTTAATAATAATAATAATAATAATATCCCAACGGTTTTTACCCTCCATTCCCGCCCATCCGCACGAGGGGCGCAGTCCGCATGACGTACGGAACCAATATTTTAAATTTTTGTGCCGAGTCACGATGGGCAGGAGTTTGTTAAGTGTCGAGATCTAAAACTGTTCAGCTACAGAACTAAATTCATCAGCTGATTTTATGTATTTATGTCAATAATTCACTTATTGAGAGAGGAGAGTATCGCTTTCTTAATGCTGAAAAGCGGATCTGATATATCAAACGTGCTGGAATGAGAGTTAAAATCCTGGCATAAGCAACGGAGTGGGTCGTGCAATTCAAAATTGGTTTTACAAGCTTTCAGAAATATGGGACAAAAGTGTCTTGATACGCGTGAGGGAACATTAAAGCTTACATCAGCCAGAAGAGACGGACTTGAAATTGAGCCTGTCAGTAATTTAACCATAAAAATTATACCAAGCATTTCCCTGCGACTGGCAAGTGTAGGAAGGTTAATAAGTTTTAAGCGACTCGTATAAGGTGGAAGACTATATTGAGAATCCCATCGGAAATTTCTTAAAGCAAAAAGTAGGAATTGTTTTTTAATTGATTCTATCTTGTCTGAGTAAATTTGATACCTTGGATTCCAAACCACCGAGCCGCATTCCAGAATCGGCCTAACTAATGTTGTAAACAGGGTTTTAGTGATATAAGGGTCACTAAATTCTTTTGACCATCGTTTCACAAATGCAAGTACACCTTTAGCCTTGTTGACTGTCACATTAATGTGAAGATTAAAATTAAGCTTAGGATCCATTGTGATACCAAGGTCCACAAAATTGTATACCTGTTCCAGGTTATGGTTACCTATTATATAAGAAACTGGCAGAACAGCTCTTCGCGAGAAGCACATTACTTTACATTTCTTAAGATTTAGAGGCATAAGATTTACTTTACACCAGTAAGCCATGCTGTTTAAGTCTGATTGTAGCAAAGACCTTTCTTCAATTGAAACGTACGATTTATAAAGTTTTACATCATCTGCATACATTAAAATTTTGGAGAATTTTATATCTGTAGAAATATCGTTTATAAAAAGCAAGAACAGAATCGGGCCTAGGTGGCTACCCTGAGGGACTCCTGAAGTAACATCAATGACGTCAGAGATAGTATTTTTAAACAATACCCTTTGTGATCTATCATAGAGGTATGAAGAGATCCAACGTAGAAAATTAGGTGGAAGACCAAGAAGATCAAGTTTATAGATGAGCAACGAGTGGCACACTTTGTCAAATGCTTTACTGAAATCAGTATATATAACATCAACAGTTTTGCTCTCACTAAATGCTTTTGAGATATAGGATGTTAATTCAAGTAAATTTGTAGAAGTTGATTTGCCCTTGCAAAATCCATGTTGACTGTATGAAATGCTTGAAGTGATAGAATGCGTCAACCGATTTGTTATAATTGCTTCAAATAATTTAGGAATTGCAGAAAGCTTAGCTATGCCCCGATAGTTCTCCACTGAAGACCTGCTACCGCTTTTATGTAAGGGGGTTATGAACGATTCCTTCCATACAGTTGGAAAAACGCCCTCTTTAAGAGACAAATTAAATAAGGCTGTTAACGGCTCATAGAGATAATCAGCACAATTTCTAAGAAAACAAGTGGGGATCTGGTCAGGACCATAACTAAAAGACTGCTTTAAGGACTTCAGGTTAACTAAAACATCATCGGGAGATATTATAGGGTTATGTATTGAGTTAATTGGACTTAGTTTAAAAGGATAGTCAAAGTATGCTTGGGAGTTAGTGGAATAATTGGATTTAAAAAACTGAGCGAACATGTTAGAAATTGTTTGATTATCACCAGAGACGGTATTTTGATACTTCATAGCGGAAGGAAACCCACGTACATTTCGCTTGGAGTTTACGAAATCATAAAATGATTTGGGGTTATATATTATACGTCGTTTGATTTTATACAAGTAATCTTTATAACACTTTTTGTTTAATTCAAAGAACTTGTGACGCAAAAGTGAGTATTTTACATAGTATGAGTGTAAGCCGGTTTTTTTGTGTAATCTAAAATAACGTTCTTTAAATTGCCATATTTGTATAAGCCCGCATTTTCGTGCAGTAAAAAGTTGCTCATACGCCATGTACAACCGCTACAGCTACACACCTAAAAAGTTCCTTCCTTGAGTGACCTAAAGCGTACAGAAGGTCTTCACACCTAATGTGCCGCAGCAAAAATTTTCGCTTGAAAACGTTCGAATATATATATCACAACAGTTTATTCCAAAGAAAAACTGCTAAAAACATAAACAAAAATAAAAAGATTAAATCTATTCTAATAATAATGATTAACATTTGGAAACATAATTAGCTATAACTAAATATATTTATAAACAATTTTGTAGTAAATGACTGTACAATCAAGTCAGATACATAACAGTTGTGTCTTTTTTGGACAAAAAACTGCATATTGCTGCGAAAGAATCCTATTTCGCAGTATCTCCATTTAAAAATAAAAGTATTTTTTACAGTACAGTATTTTTTGAAACATTTTTCCAATAAAATAAAGGAATTCCTGATATTAAGTTTATCGCTGTACATCTCGAGACAAATTCTTCTGCTTTGCAAATTTCCGGTTACGAGAGCGCAAAAACTTTTTAAACAATTTTGGATAATTTTCAATACGTCATTTTCATTCTAGTACATAATAAAGCAGGAAATGCTTCTAATATTCAGGTTAGAATTCACCATTAATATACGTAATTATATACTAGAGCTTTCTGTCGGTGTAAATGTGTGACAAAACATACAAGTGCACATACATACATACATACATTTTAGCCAAGAAGACCACAGCCAAAAATCTGCTAAAACTCAATCCACCCTCTTAACATAATTTCAAGAGTTTGCAGAGTCACTCTAGCACAAGTGTTGTCATTAAGTTTATCCACAATTTTCGTAGAATTATGATTTTTGGCTCAACTACTTCGCTGCTATTAGCCGTATAATTACACTACCAGCATTGGAAAGTTGTTAAATGGTCTGGCCGCAGCCTAAAAGCAGGTCTACTTAGAAATCAAGACAAAATGCGAAAACGCTTTGGCAGCCGCAAGCGAAAAGGCGGCAAACTTAAAATTGCAATGCTGCATAATTTACGCACCTGCACAATAGCATGCGCTTAAATATTGTAATTTATATATGTATGTATACACATGTACATACATACAAATGCACAATTATGCAAACAGTAAGCTTACACTCCTTTAATCACTCACTGCAATTAAAAATGTTAAATGGCTCAGAAAGGGGAAATGGTAACTGCAAAATAGTGCTGCTTCCTTTCCTTCTGTGTCTAATGGCCTTTTATACATCGACTGCGACCCCTCGTCGTGCAGGTGTAGGCTGTGGCTGTGGCTGTGATGCTTTCTGCTTTCTACTTTCGAGTAGAAGTTGGCGCATAGGCTTGCAACGCTCTGGCATTTATGACAATTTTCCTTGATTGTTCAAAGTGCTGCATTGGTATGCGTGCAATAGTATTTAAATAAAAATGAGGCAGCAGCAGCAAATTGTGCAGAAAGGCAAAGTGCAATGGCGTGGTGCAGTGACGGAAAAACAAGGCATCCATCCTAATGCACTACGTATTTTTAAGGTTCATAAACCTTAACATTCCGGTTGCAATTGTCTTAGATAGTCAGTGGAAATTGTGCTCCCATTAAAATGCAGTCATCAGCTCTTTTCTTTGCTTTTTGCACATGCAATGAACTTTATGTGCATTTCTGGGGTAAAAGGCGTCGAAGTTATTGCGAATGGCTTTTGTGTTTAAATGTCGATGCACAATTTTTTTTTCTTATTGCTGATAGATATTTTATCCGTTGTCATCTGGAGCTTAACGTACATATATGGATATTTGTGAGCAAACATATGTTTTTTTAGGGTACACTTTTGAGGGTCTTAATCTCCACTGAAACTTAGCGAACTGATTTCTAAATGTCTTAAGATTAAGTACAATAGTGCCAAGGCAGAATTAGACAAGAAAGCAAGAAAATTGTTTTAATTACTTGGTATTCCTTTATCATACTTCAGTTGATACAGTAGTGAATTTTATTACTAAACTGAGCAGGAGTTGGTGCTGCACTGTGGCTTTGAAAATAGCTATCTCGCTTGTCACTAGAGGCAGAAATCTTCCAGCCATTCACCATACAAACTTGGAGAATAAATCATGGGGATGTAGCCCCTTATATCCTGCAGTGAATGCAAACCATGATAGTCAGGCCAATAGAAATATTTGAAGCTGTGGTATGGTCCGAGGGGATTGATTTGAATACAGTGAGAGGATCGATTAACAGGCTTTAGGGGCTGACGTGCTTTAGCATAGCGGGTAGTATGCGCACCTGGCACTTATCAGCCTTGGAGGTCATCCTCATTACATTCTCATAAAATACTTACCACAAAGGAAAGGTTCAATATTGGCCAAGGCAGCTGAGCGCCAACAGAAGTAGAGCCCTTCCTTTAAATAATTCCACCTAGGATCAGAAATGATTTAAGTGGCGACGACCGGATGCCTATAAAAGCAATTGCTGGTATAACTGACACTATGCTATGCTATGGCAGGCAAAATAGCTTATGGGAAATTCCAATACTAGAGATTATAAAAGCTAAGACCTCTTCCAAAGGCAGACGTTAGGCCTTAAGGCATTGCAGTATACGGACCGCATGAATTCACTATGAGGTAAATCAGAAGACTCCAGTCGATGCTGTGATGCAGTTGCATAAACCCCACTGCGCTCGCTAAAAGAAGACAAATATTTTAGCGAAAGTGAGGCCAAAGGCTACGCATATTTCGTCATTTCCATCCCTTAAACTACAAAGTTTCATTATGAGTTTGCCGATAGACGATGTCGTTCGCACATTTTCGAATCGAGATAGATATAGACAAATGTATACATAAATGCTCAGAATGAATAGAGAAGTCGATTAAGCCATGTCTGTCCGTCTGTCCGTCCGTCCGTGTACACGACGACTCGAGCAAAAATTGAGATATCTCAACGAAATTTGGTATGGGCCAAATCGGACTGTAACCACGCCCACTTCCCATATAACGGTAATTTTCAGAAATACGAAAACTGCGATATTTTAGTAACTACTGGAGATTATTCACTCAAAATTGATATTTACAATAAGTTTTAGACGAAAAATAAGAATATTATAAATTTTTGGAAAATGGGCGTAGCCACGCCCACTTATGGTTACATGTGTATATCTTGGTAACCGCTGCACCAATTTCTTCCAAACTTAACACAGTTGTGGACCTTGGTATAATATACGAAATGGCCGAAAATTTTTAAAATCGGTCAACAACCGTACCCACATCCCACATAGCGGTAATTTAGAGAAATACGAAAACTGCGATAAATCAGTAAGTATTAAAGCTAATTTATTCAAAATTGATGCTTGAAGCAACTCTTTACCAAGAAATACGTTTATCATCATCATACCGTCATACCAATTTGTACCAAACTCGGTATTTTTATTGTCCTTGCCACATAAAAGCAAAACATTGAAAATTATTGAAATCGGAATAAAATTACGGCCGCTTTTCATATAACGGTAAATTTCAGAAATGCTTGAAACTTCAATATTTCGAAATTGAAGGACGCTAATTTACTCAAAATTGATACACCTTGGCTTACCATCTAGCGGTAGCTTTCGCAAAGGTGAAAAAACATATATTTAATACTTGCGCCGGGTATTAAATGTTCGGCTCCGCCCGAACTTAGCCTTTCTTACTTGTTTTCTCTGTAAATAGATCATTTTAGGTTAGTTATTTTGGCTCCCCCTAATGTACATGTATAAAATAAGTAGCGTAGATATTTTAAAAGTATAAATAAATTGAGCTATTAAAATATCCTTAGTTGATTCCTATTTTCATTGCAGCTAAAATTCAATTTCACATAAAACAAAAATGTAGCAACGTGTGTGTGACTATGTATGAATTTCTGCTGGTTGACTTTGGTTTTTACCAAATAAATATTTACTGTAGAAAAACACTTGTAAGCATCTAACTACAATGCCTATTTATCTAACAAGCACAAGCACAAGCACAAGCCAAGGTGCTACTTGCACCCATACAGAAGCACTTCAACAGAGCCAACCAACAAATATTTACACAAAAAACATTTTCGTAAACACATTTGCTTGGGGGAGGGCGCAGATAGATAGTGTTTCGGCAAAGCAGCTAATTTACCTACACGAACACACACACATTTTTTCAGTCAGGGCACTTGTGGGTGCATAAGTATGCATACATACATATATACAATGAACGTAATTGTGTATGGGTATACTTGTGAGAGCAAAACTTTTCTGGCGCTTGTTTGCAGCTCAACAGCAAATTTACAAACAAACATTAGTAGCCGCAACATTTTTGCAACGAAGGATGTGCCACACATAGAGACCGGAAATGCGAAAGTAGCAAATGGAAAAGCTCGAGGCATAGCGCCATTTAATTATGTGCAGGGAAAGAGATGATTATGAAGGGTACGGCAGTTGCATGTAATTTATGTACATACATTCAACTAGCTACGCTTGCACTCCCACGCTCCCATACATAGATATGGATGCACGTACATATACATATGTATGTTTAAAGTCTGCTACATAAATGGATATTTGCAAATGCTGCCATGGGCGCTATGTGAAAAGTTTCTGTGGTTCCAACCGCACAGTCACCAAAACCCTTGGACCTACCTCAACTGCTGCTGGACTGCTGAGTTTCGTCTAAGGCAATCCAATTGGCAACGAAAGTGGTGGTGTGCGGGCAGGTAAAGCGAGCGGTCTAGACCACCACAAAAACTAGTCAAACTTGCAGTCAGTAGCATCCTTATCAACAATTTTTTTTTGTTGTTGTCGCCGCTGTAAGCGAGAAAAACATTGCAAAATGAGATTCACTAAAATTTCAATTCCACCACAAAAACTACGCTGAGTAGCATAAGCCAAACTGAAAAAAAACAACAACACAAAAATAGCGGATAGCAACACGAATAGCTGCAACATAGTGGCAGTAACTAGCAGCGCTTCAAATAGTGATAGTGGCGGCGCCGCGGCGTGAGCAGCAAAACCAGCCAAGAGCAACCAACCCAACTCCATTGCCAAGTTACGTATACGCCATGGCAGAGTAATTACAAAGTGATACTTACATACATAGATACATATGTAAGTGCTCCAAACTGCGAGACCGTAAAACCCAAAAGTGAACAAAAAATATGCATTTGCTAGCGTTGTCTATACCGCAAACGGAATTGTCCATAGCAAAGTTGAAAGTTGAAAGTTACGGCCATGCCGTGACCACTTCGTCGGCATGTCCAACATACTACATACAGTTTTCAACAATTTCTTCCCTCTATACTCCTCTTTTAAGACTTTTGCTCATTTTCAGAAACTGACAGTCGCTTCAGGGCAACTCAAGTTGCAAATTACAGTCGGCAAATGCGGTTGTGCGGCCGACTAGCTGGCTGGCTAACTGCTCAACCAGCTAACCACAGTGGTACTCGCTTACCTTTGCCGAGCATAGCCACTAATGTTACACGCTAGCAATGCAGCATACTACTACACATAGATATTTATAAGCATACAAATTTGTACATACATATAAATATGTACACAAGTGTGCGTGCAAATGTTAATGTACTCTTATAGGCGGAATTGCTTGTAGCCGACCAGCATACACAGCTGCTACAAGTTAGTTGAAATTTTGCGGTTTTTGTGCTAATGGCGAACACGTTTAAGATTTAACCACACACACATTTGTTTACTTGTACTTAAGTTTGTTTACATACATATTTATGTATGTCTGTTATGTATGTTTTATCTCTCAGATACGTAATAGCTACTTATTTTCTAATGCAAATTTTATTTGATTAAGACTATTTTCTATCTAAAAAATTACTGGTATCACACGTCGTTGGGCGAAATCGTTGGCATGATGCCTAAACTAACGTTTTTTTTTTTTGTTCAGGATAAAAGATCTGTATCGTTCGCCCATCTAGCGTAACGTTGGTGTCCTTGACGCGGGGCTAGATCTGAAGTGGTGACATGGGGGCCCTTAGGGGTTGCCATGTCGGCATGAACTAACAGGGATGCTCCGCATGGGAACCTGTGTAGGACATGTGCTTACGCAGTTTACGATGTGGAGATTACCGTACCAACGAGCCCAGAGGGGTTCCGCATTGCGGGGCTACGGGTGTCACAATCCCGGGTACCCCAGTCAAAGGCTACCAATCCTGAGTCGGTCAGAGGCTCAATTAATAGAAGAGTCTACGACTTTCGGAAGTCATACCTAAGACTTTAAAAGAGGAACCGCGGGCGAACAGATGCCCCTGGAGTGTGTTCGCTGGCTAGATAAGCAAAGCCAGTGAGACGAACAAGGTCGAAAGACAGGCCAGATGCACATGTAAAATCATATAGCTGGGAAGTTCTGCAAGGAAGAATGTGGCTCGTCAAGCTGCTTGAGTAGGTGTAGAAAACCTGAAAAGGAGCAATTCCATGCCTATTGTCCACCCGGGCTGGAATTTGTTCCCCAGTAAGGCTAGTAGGACCTGCGAGGGTAGCGAGACGAGCAGAATGAATCAGGTGAGTCAAGTGACTTGAACAAGGGTTGAAAGTCGATTTTAACTCCGGATAGGGACACCGGGGTGGAATGAGATTAGTAAGTCTTGTGAGAGGAGCGAGACGAGCTGGATGATAATATTGAAAACTGTTGTAACTGTGGAAAATGTGGAGAAGGGGTTGAAAACACGGTGTAAATATTTGAGGTAAACCGTGGATTGGTGAATATGTGATAAAAGCAGACCTTCTTAGTTGTACGGTTGAGCATGTGTACCCTGGTATGTTTAGTAGGTTGCGTGATTCGAGCTGGCCAAGCAAGTATGGCTGGTGAGCACTACTCCAGTCTGTTCACTGAGGTATGGCCCTTCGGGGAGTATCGCGGGGGCTGTGGTTTAATACCAAAGGCGGTAGAACTCAAAAAGGGTTCGATGTGGAGTTGCATTGCAACCGGGTGCCGGGACCCAAAGAACGGCAGAGACTTTAGGTAGGTTTCGGCCTCACCAAGGTGGTTAGTGTGTCCTCCCACACTGCCTTTGGAACTGAAATGCTTGCATTTCAGTGCAATGATTAAAGCAAAAATTAATCCGTTGTGCCAAATGCGGGCACCGTGATTAAAGCCTTTTGGCCGGTAATCACGTAAAGCCTATATGCATCTGTACCGTTCGCCCGATTTTCAAAAATGAGATGTCAAATCAAAGTGATTGCTCCGTAGATGTGCAAACTGATTTTAGTTTTTCGAAAAGAGTTGCCACCTGTTGAAAAACTAAATTCAAATTATTTAATAATAAATGCCATCAAATCCGCACCGCTCGTTCGATTTTCCAAAATGAGGCGTAAAAGTAAAAGCCTTGGACTGCAATAAGGTTTTGCTTTTTTGAAAAGAGTTGCCACCATTTAAGAAATTATATTCTAATTATTAAACAAAAATAAATCAATTATTACAAACTGGGTATCAATCGAAATGGTTTTGAAAAGCTTTGTTTCTTAGCTGAACTATAGGAGGGTTGCCACCTATTTAAAAGATCATATCAGGTAAGACAAATATGTATCACTATATGGGTGCCTAACGAAAGGGGTTTCAGAAAGTAGTATACAATAAAATTGAGAAGAGGGTTGCCACCTGCTTGATTGTCAAATTTAGTTTACTTATACCTACACAAGTTATACGAAATATAAAAATATGGATACCAAGCGAAGGAGTGCTAAGAAATCTTTAGTTTGAACGCTAAGAATATTTTTGAGGAGTTTGAAGAGGGTTGCCATCTATTTGAAAAGTTAAATTCAAATTACTTAAGAAGTTAAGTGAGTTATTAAAATATGGGTATCAATCGAAGGGGGTTTGCAACTTTTTTATTTGTGAACTGTATTTAGCGGGGTTGCCACATGTTTGAAAATTAAAATTCCACTTAATTCATCAGTTGATTAAAGTATGTATAGCAGTGTCCGGCGAGGGAGAGTTAACAATGATTAAGCTTGAAAATACTTTTGAAGAGGGCTGCCGCCTGTTTGAAAGGTCTAACTCAATTAAATAATTCAAAAAGTATATTAAATATAAAAATACCGTAGTCAAACGAAAAAAAGTTAAAAAATCTTTAGTTTGAACATTTCGAATGTGTTTAAAAAGTTACATTCAAATTATGCGTATACATCAAAATGGGTTTGAAAGGAATTTATTCCTGATCTTTACTTAGGAGGGTTGCCATTTGTTCGAACAATCTAATTCGAATTAGGTCAACAGTTTATTGAAATACATGGGTATCACAATGTCAGAAGATTTTAGTTTGAGAATAATTTTGGAAAGGAATTTAAAAAATGAGAGGCCAACTTGGAGACCTTAACCTGTAGATGTATAATGTCATATTAAAAATTTTACAAATGAGTAATTATACCATCTTGAAACAAAAATACTTGTCTGTCCACTTTGTTTCTTGGCCAGATGTGCTCAGTGAAATGACCGGGTGCTAAAATTGATACGGTAATTGTTCAGTTTGCGGACACTGCGTAAAAAAATCACACCTGGTCAATAGGGGTATCAATAGAAGCGTTTAACCCGAATATTAAACTTTCTTTAATATTTAAACTTTGGTTACAAAGCTAGTTTCCCGGCTATTAATGCGCCAAAGGATCACATTTTACACCGAATTTGTAACTCCCAATAACTTCTCTTAAAAATTATTTAAAGTAATAATAACACCGTGCGACAGTCAACTTTAAGCAAAAAAAACGCAATATATAGCCAAATATAGTAAAACTGCGTCTTTAGTTTTTCTCCCTGATGTCAGAATTAAAAAAAAAATCTGTGCAATTTAGCAAAACAGTATGGATATCGAATTAAAGAGAAAATTCTGCAGAATTAAAGCCCAATGAATTTTTTGGGGCCTAAGGACCTAAGTAATAAAAAAATCTATAAAAATTTCGATAACCAAATCGATAAAAATATCGATAACAATTTCAATAAAAATATCGATTGTTATATTAATAAGTTCCGAGAATCCCGAAATAGTTCCCAGATTGAAATAGTTCCCAGATTGAGTCTCTGTGTTTCTATCTACATATATCCTTTTCTCTATAATTACCTCCATTTTAATCTTTCTTCCTCTATCTTAATCTTTACTTTTATCGGTATCCTCATCCTCATCTTTTTTTTCCTTATCTTTGTTTTTACTTTTATGTTTATCATTTTCTTCGTCTACATATTCCCCTTCACCTTTGCCCGTATATATATAAGTAAAGTGTTTAAATTTACCTTGATCTTCATTTTTGCTTTTATCGTTACGCATGTTTCAGCCCCAATCATTTTCGTGTGCAACTTCCGTGTGCAATTTCCGTTGATTTTGCCAATTTACTCCCAACCAACCAATCGCCGCTAAAGAAGTATCACTTCAATAAGTTTTATAATTCCGGTGTAAAGCCCGCAAACTTTTTTCGGTTATGCGCACCCTAATGTACATACATATGTATGTAAATTATTCATAGTGTGATCCTTTAGGTATTTGAGATTAAAAAAATCGACAGCTGAATTCTTATCAATCTATCTCACGTGCTTATTTTGTTGAGGCTAACCACAATCTTCGTTATCTTATCATTAAGCATTGCCTTGTTTTTGGGGATTTTCCGCCAACTACCGAATTTCGTCTACCAAAATATCACTGAATCTCACTTATCTACCGATTCAAAGCTCAAATATCTACTGTCGAATATTTGAGCTTTGAGGTCACCACACAAAAGATTTACCACAGCACATGCCATCAGTGTCAGGCAAACAGTGGAAGCTGTGGGATCAAGCGCCACATGTGTACATATGCATATACTCACCAGCTTGCCGCACGTTGAAGCCAATACCAAAGCGAAGCGGTGAAAACTGCAGCTACAGCATGGAACTAAATTTTGCGCAGTCAAAGTCGCTGACCCAACCAAAGCCGTCCACAAAACCTGCTACATTCATCCTAAGCTTGTGAGTTTCGTGTGCATTTAATGCTCTGCATATCTCTGCCAAAAATTGCGAATAGTCAAAATGAATATGCTAATTTGAAATGAAATGCATGCAAAATAACAGCAGCAGCAGCGCAGAGATTAGGGTGGAGGTAGGTGGTGTAGTTAAGGCGAAATACCGGCGCTGCGGTCACGTTTCTACTACTTCCTCAAGTCCAAGCTACTTTCCTGCACTGCTTATCTGCATGCAAACACATTTACATACACACATACATACATATATCGATGCCTAGATGCGGGAGTGTGTGTGAATAGTTTTAGTTGAAGCGTTTTTTAATTTCCTCGAAATATTACTGCAATGGGCAATTGCCAGTGGCAGCTCTTTTGGCAGTTGTCACTAGTCGCATGCATGAGGAAAGTTTATATAAAGGGTGCTTCAAGTAATTTGAAGATTTTGTATGTAATAGATTTTAAGCTGCATAAAAGTGGACAAAATCCATACAGTTTGTCATTCCAGCTTCTTCAGTACTTGTCGCCCACACAAACAGGGCCAAAGAACTTTCATCTAGGGGTCTGTAATGGCACCACATGCGATATGGCAACACGTAGCACATGACAGCACTTACATATGTTGCCCAAAAGTTATAAATTGCATCGTGTGTGTTGACAGCACTGCATCGAAAATATATAACCGCTATTTTTAATTATTATTATTAAACAAAATATTTCAAAAGCTAAAGAGGGCGCATAAAAAAAAAACACCAAGGCACCCTTTAAAGAGAGTTGCAAAAACGCCAAGTCGCACCATGGCTGCGGCTTGTTTGGAATTGAATTTTGCGGTTACATTGGTGGTGCCAACCCCATATTCGAGGCAATGGTTTATCAGCAAGCCAACTAGAAATATTATTGCGAGTTGATGTCACACATATGTTGCAAAAACAGACGGCTGTTGCGACATGCTGCTGCAAAAATTAATGTGAGCATCTACTTTGAGCTCATATACGTATGTAGTAGGTATGTATATATGTATATTATTTATAGATAAGTTTGTACGAATGTCGTCAAAGTTGCTCCTGCAATCGGAAATGCGAGTCCAAGCCAACAGTTGTAGGTAAATATTTGTGCCCATAGCTTGTACTATGAGCATCCACATTTCTAAGCTAGGTTCGCACTATAACTTTCAGTTTGAAGCTTAGCGTCGACTTACGACTGTGTGTGTGAGCGTGTATTAAAGTGTGCGCATGCAAATATTTGCTTACGCGCATTCTGGCCGTGACAATTTGAATTTATTATAAGTGAAAGTAAGGGATGTACGAAATTCAATTAGCAAATGTAAACCGAAACTGGAACGTTAGGCATAATGTGCACTTATGTAAATACTTGGCGTATGCTAATGTTTGCACAGGCTTTTAGCTTTGAATTAGTGCACTCGTACATGTATTAGCTTCCGCTTGAAAACGTCAGAAAAGCTTAGGCTCGGACATGCTCTACCAAATGTTATTCTGAATCCAATCCTTTTTGAATTCTAGGTTAGAATGCGTAGCATACTAAGGATATAAAAAGATGATTCACAAAATGGCGTAAGTGGCGTAAAAGTTTTAACGGTTAGCGAAATGTTAAAACCACAACCGGCTATTTTATAATGGACTGAAAAGCCACCGAACACCCATTGGGATGCGAGTTAATGGTAGAAAGAAAACCCCAGCAATAGCTTATGTGTTGGATTGGCGACCCACTACCCTACAACAAGTTACAATAGAAGGAAAGCCTCGGATGAGACTTACTTATTTTCATGATGACCACGGCAAGCGTACAACTGGAATGTCCAGACCACTAAAGGAGAACTGCCACATATCCTAACTTGGCGGTTATTCGTAATGACTCCAGCGCGACTTGTCAGCCCTTTTTGACAATAATATTGCCTTTACCGTCACCACAACGTATTTCAAATATTAGCCAAAGTGGATCATAAATAAGATTTTTAGTAATAACTTAACTCAAGCGCCAACTGATGGGTGAAATTGTGAAACTACACTGTAAAATCGGTACGGGAATTTAGGAGGATTTCACTCACAAACACACATATAGAAGAATTATATATATACGTTTATACGGCGCCATGCCCTCTTTTCAAATATCCCATTTTTCTCCACGAGTATAATATTGATTTTATATATCGCCGTACCAAGTTCTGGTATTCTACCATAAACGCTTCCAGATATGTGCAGTATAAAAAAATCGGTTTGTATGGGAGGTGCCACGCCCCTTCATATTTCGATTTTTTTTTAAGCCTATAACCATCCATGGGGCGTCTGAAGCAGGTGTCCGAAATTTAAAAAAAGTCGGTTCGGCCGTTCTCGAGCTTTGCGAACACATAAAAACGGCTTACAAAATATATATTGTTATAGAAGATTGGTATGAATCGAAGTAGTTTTGAATATGTAACACAATATGAGTGTCAGACGAAGGAGGGTTAAAAGGGTTGCCAACTTTTTAAAAGGTTAAATTCAAACGATTCAATAATGTAAATGAATTATTACAATTTGGGTATCAATCGAAATGGTTTTTAAGGGCTTCATTTCAAAACTACGTGTAAGAGGTGTCCATCTGTTTAAAATCTCTAATTGAGTTCAAGGGATAAGTTAAATGAAAAAGTTTGACAAGTGAGAAGTTAAGAAAGTTTTAGTTTGAAAATATTTTGAAGATGGTTAAACAAATTTTAAACCTTCTGTTTTTTAATTGAGTTTTCTTGAAATAAATTTTACTCAATGTATCACGTAGATATTTCATACACTCAGCGAAGCGGTTGAGGGCGATCTAGTATATACATAAATATTTGAATGAGATAAAGGGTATGCTTAGCCACGATTTCCAAGCAAAGAAAAAGTTCTTAAGCATTAATAATGCATGCATGTGGGTGCGCTATTTGCTTAGCGCTGGTATCTAGGCGATTACAGCAGGATTCAAAAGTGTAGCTGTCGGAAATGCTGCTTTTTTCGAACTGGGCATGAGATATCCTTTACCTCGTTTTCGCTGTGAATTTTATAATTTTTTAAATAAACGAACTCTTCACTTAATCAGATATTATCACTACACTTTACATCGCCATCAACACTATGAGAACTTTATGCATTATGCATAACATCAAAAAATATTATTCTAGTTCAATTTTTAATTTCATTTACTTTTTATTACTTAGCAGCTCCATTTGAACGCAAGAATCCTTCAAATAATTTCCATTTTTAGTTAGTGGCATACTCTGAGGGAATGTGTATTTGAAAGCGTCAAGAATATAAAATTGCAAAAGTTTACGCTATAATCATTATTCAACTATGCAACTTGGGTTAGACCCAAACCAATACGCTTCACTGTGGCCTTAGCCGCAGCTACAAAGTACATCCGGGAATTTTACTGTCATCAAAAGCAGCATCACAAACCGTTTAAATACGAATGCGAACAATGTCTTTGGCTTCATATTCGTAATACACTCACCCTCTCGGTCCAAAATATGGGAGAGCTGCCAAAACTGTGTGTGTGTGTGTGTGGCTTCAAAAAATGGCGTTGCCACCTTTGTTGGTTTTTAGTTTGGCCTTCTGCAGCTTTGCCCTTTTGTAGCTCTTGCTGTTGTTGACGTGGCGGCGGGCAGAAAAGCTTTTAAGCGGTTTTCCGCTTAAATACTCATAAATACACGCTAATGCCATTTGCCGCTGATTATTGTCGTTGCATTTGTTGGTTGGTAGCGTTCTGCAGCGGCGTCTGGGGCTCAGTTTGTTTGCTCAATGGTTGGTTAGCGTCGGTTGGTTGTTTTGTTTGTTTGGTTCGCTTACTCTGCTTTGCTATCACTTCATTCTGTCCATCAACGCATTTCCTCCCATTTAATAGTTTGCCACATCTACATACAAGCTCATGGATTGTTCTCCAGCTATGATATTTTATACACGATTTCTTCAGCAAAGAGAAGTAGTAAATCCACTAAATAATGCTAAAGGCGGTGACAGCAAAAAAATTTGAAGCGGAAAATAGGAATTGTAAGCAGAAAATTTTTATTTACATTTTTCGCTTTTTTCAGTTTTTTTTTGCGTGCTGCTCGGTTATTTGCCTCTTTCGCTATTGAGATCCCTTTACTTGAAAGTTGTGGGATTTTCGTCGAGGATGAGACAACAAACATTTGTCCAGCGCATTGAAAAGTGGAATTTAATTTAATTAAAATATGCACCCTTGCAGGAGCAACATTTCTCTTGTTGACAGGTATTCTTTGTTGCATATACAGGAACTGAGAATTTAGGAAAGTATTTAATGAATATCAGTATCATTGTGACTTCAAACCTCCCTACAAAAGCAAATCAGCACACAATATCCAATTTAAAGTGAATTTTAAAGCCCATTTTGATAGTACGAAGAGAAGTTGCCTATACGACGCCATGCGGTAACTTATACGGCTATGCAGAGTGATGTAGGGAATAGCCTTTAATCCCATTCAAATTGAGAAGGACCAGTCCACGCCGTTCGAGAGCAAATGGGGCTTAAGGCAAGGCGATACACTCTCGTCAATCTGTTACTGGGAACGACGAATAAAAATTACGAGGTACATATATCTCATCGTGTCATCCTTTTATGGTGCAAAAACACGAACGATATCTGACAATGATGAAAAAAATTTAAAAACATTCGAGAGAAAATTCATTCTACGCCTTTTTTCTCGTAGATTACAGGCACCGATATAACGCTTGCGTTGGCTTGGATGTGTTGAACGTATGCATGATGATGCTGTGCGTAAATAAAATGAGCAGATTTAAAGATTGGATGAATATCCCGTTAGAAACATTTTCGATGTGGGCAATTCTCAGAAGCTTCGAATTTTTTTGTGAAATTTATTTTTTTTAAATCGCGAGCACATGTCTGAAATTTTTGGTATACGTTCCTTGAGCTGCTAGAATTCAAAATCCAACATGGTGCAGCTGTTTAAAGCAATGCACCATATGTTTTTAACGTTTTTTACGCGTTTTTTTTTTTGAAGTAGAAAGTGGGCGTAATTTTAGTTCGATTTCGAAAATTTTCAACATAAAGCTTTTTTATGACAAGGTCCATAATTGCACTGAGTTTGTACAAATTGATAAATCGGTTACCGAGATACACATATAGGGTTGCCAGATTTTTTTTTGCCCGAAATCAGTACCTTAGACTTTTTCATGCTATAAAAATCAGTACTTTTCAGTACACTCTTATTCAAAGAAAAACTATGAATGTAAGTAACTGAAAATACTTTAAAACGCCAGAGTACTTTTTTTTAGCAATATTTTGGTATATGAATAAAAAGTAGTTCGTAAAAAATAAAAATGTTATTCATTTGAAAGGCTAAGAATTCGCTAAAAAGAGTATCTAACTCGATTTATTTTATGGAAAATCTTTTACATGTCAGTAGGTAGAGAAAGAAAATTGTATATTGTAGGCAAAAGCCGTTCAATTATTCAAATTTGTTGTTTTTAAAATTATTTTCGATATAACTAGCATCACTCTACACTCTTTTTAAATAATTATACTCAAGTATATTATCGCAATTTCTAGCGCATATAACACATTGTGGGAAATATGCCAACTATAATTAAATTATTTTCTTCTTACTTTTTTACTGCGCATTTCAACGAAGTTTAAACGTTTTATAAAAACATTAAAAAATCCCAAGGTATTTTGTTTCTGTAAAATAATATCACACAAACAAAATACATGGGGAAAAATTATCGAACACCAAGTTACCGAGTACCAAGCACGGTGGGAAGACCCCTTTTACAAATTTGTATGCTCAGAATTAAAAATTCAGTACAAATCAGTACAAATTTTGAAAAATCAGGACATAAGCGTACTGATTGATTAAATTACTACTATACTGATAAAATCAGTACGTCTGGCAACAGTATACACATACAGTGAACCAAAAAAAAACAGGTCGCGTAGCAAGTTTTGGCTATTTTTCTTTAGTTTATTTAATGTTTATTGTTTTTTATGAAAGTATAGCTGATTATGAAAATTCTGCAAAGTTCTGCAACTTTAAACAAAATTTTGGTATTCAGTTTTGTAGCCCATAAAATTTTTGCAAAGCATTGATTTTTGGATTTTTTTTTTTGTTGAGGGTGCTCCGCATTTTTTTAATATAAAAAAAAATTTGGAACATAAATTGCCAAAAATCAAGGATAAGTCCTAGCATCTGCAGCTCAAGCTCTTTCATTTGACACCTCATTTTCGAAAATCGAACGAAGGATGCAGATTCGATAACATGGATAAAAAATGCCTTTGAGTATTATATATATTGTTTTTTTTTTGTAATTTTTCTTACTTCTTTTTCGCTCTGTAACTTCTTAATAAACAAATAAAAGAGCGGTCCACGAGGATCATAGTTCAATAGTATATTGTACAATAGAGCATACACGTATTTGGCTAAATTTTCCAATTGCAGACGATGTGCTAATAAAAAATATGCATTTTGTGCACCCATCGTAACCTTTTAAAGAAGTTGTTTTTTTTTTTAACTATCTCCTAATGAGCGCACATAAGCCTGCCACGTCTAGATTGATTCCTTTTATGATCCAGAACACTATAACAGTTGTGCGATAACAGTTTTAGGTACGCACCAGCTACAATATGCTATAAAATCCGCGAGTGTCAGAATTAAAAAAAAGGAGTCACGCCACTTTAAAACTTCATAACTTCTTTTCTATTGCAAGCACACATTTCTAACGAGCTGCATTCGATTCTGCTCTCCAAATACTACCACCTAATTATAAACTGAAACATGAGCAATCAACGCACCAATTTTTGCAACGTTAAAATAAAAAAAATCAGAATTCAGAGTCACACTTTTATTTGTGAAAATTTCCCAATATGTACCGTGGTCCTTTTTTTCGCATTTACATAATCTATACAACATATGTTTTTTAATAAATCAACGAAAATTATGTGTGCGAATAAAAACTGGCGAGTCATGCGAAAGTTCGAACCAATTGAAAATCGCCCATACACTTTAACAGTAAAAACTTTTGAAATTTTCACTATGTTAAGTAACTTAAGTATCATCGAAACCTTCAAATCTAAATTAAAACTACCGAAAACAAAAATTAGCAACAACCTTCGACAATAAACTACACAAATTCCTCTTCAAATGAGCTTATTACAATTGAATTTGAAGCAAAAGGCGAAAAAAATAAAAATTGAGTAGCATAAAAACTTTAGAAGTTGAGCAAAGCTATACGATGACCATTTCATCATTTGTGGCGGCAACTTACATAAGTACTACAAAACTACTTAGGTCAATGGAAGGTGAAGTGTGCGGGTGCTCAGCAGAGTGTACAATGGTTATACGACTTACAAGTTTCATGGCCGTGAGGTAAAAGCAACGTGAATCGTGATGTTCTTAGTCTGTACCTTTACTTATGCACACCAAAATATTAGAATTACCAGAAGGCTGAAAAAATAATGCAGAGAAGAGCACATTTTAGTTTTGCAAATAAGTTAGTTACAAAAATAAATTTAAAAGTCACATAATTACATATTTTAAATATCTGACTGATTAAGTGCAAGTTTCAAGTAGCTAAAAATTACCTTTGATTTTTATGATTTTTTTTCGAGGATGTTACGCATTTCCTTCCATATAAAAGTGGATTTCGTTCAATCGTTATATGGAAGAAAATGAGCAACACATTATTGGATTAAAATTAAATCGGATAAAAAATGCATAGATAAAAATTTTGGCTGAAAAGTTTGAAATTTTTATGAAAAATTGTTTAAATTCGATTAATTTCTGTGAAATTTGTGCAAGAAGCTTAGCAAGATTATGCAACATCTCGCCCATTTGAGCCCATGCCCCGACGGAAAAGAAGGACTAGGCGTCCATTAGTGCTTGGCGCGTACATATGAGCGCTGCCCCCGATATGAAATAAAAATCGCACTTGGCGATTTCAATGGCAAGTGGGCAAGGAAGGGATATTTGGAAACACTGTCGGAAAATTCAGCTTCTATGACGAAACGTCCTACAACACGCTGAGACTGATCTACTTCGCCGGGCCCGAAACATGGTAGCGTGTAGTAGTAGGCTCAAGCATAAAAAGATCCATCAAGCTACATGGCTGTCTTCAGATCGAAAAACGAGAAACCAAAACTATCATGTTGTGATGAACGGAGGGCATGCTTCCACTGTTTTAGACGTACGTAAACTTCGAGGGCCAAACATCTTATTGCAGACAAAATCACCCGCCCCTGTGTAGCAAAATGTGTGCCCAGAGGCTGATGTCCAGAACGTACTTAAGTTATGGAGGGAACCCTTTTCCACCCTATTGACGACTTGAATTTAAGTATGACCTGCCCAATTCACAAGAAAGGTGACCACACCAAACGCACCAAATACCGGGGGATCGACCTTCTGCATAAAGGTTACAAGGTCTTATCAAGCGTGCAACCTTTGCAAATCCATAGACTAAGTATTCACTATACGCCAAATCTTGGAAAACACCTGCGAGATTAGGATCGACACACACCATCTATTTGTCGATTTCAAAGCCGCTTTCAACAGCAGTAAAAAGAGTGGCCTATACACCGCGATGTCTGAGTCTGGTATTCCCGTGAAATTGATAATGCTGTGTAAAATGACTTTGCACAACAGCATCAGTTCCGTCAGAATTGGGAAGGACCTCTCCGAAACGAGGTTTTACACAAAGTGACTATCTTTCAAGTGATTTCTTCAATCTGATGCCGGAGAAGATAATAAGAGCTGCAAAGCGGAACCGCTCAGAAACAATTTACAAGAGAGTGCAATTGCTGGAGTATGCCGATGACATCGACATCGTCGGTTAAAAGAACACCGAAGTCTTTTCTGCCTTTTCCAAATTGGATAAGGAAGCAAAGCGAATGGCTCTGTTGGTAAACGAGGACAAGGCGAAGTATCTCCTGTCATCCAAAAAATAGTCAGCACATTCGCACCTTGGCACCCACGTCACTGTTGACAGTTATAATTTCGAGAAAGTAGAGAATTTCTTTTACTTGGGCACTAGCATTAACACCGATTATATTGTCAGCATCGAGATCCAACGCAGAATAATTATTGCCAATAAGTGCTACTTTGGACTGAGTAGACAACTCAGGAGTCCTCTCTCGGCGTTCGAAAACCGAACCTTATAAGTCACTCATCATGTCCATGCTGGCTTCGCTATGTTATTCCAATGGACAGCGGCGCTCCAGCTCTGAAGGTATTCTACTCGGAACCCGCTGGTGGTAGTAGTGGAAGAGGGAGACCCCAGTGCGATAGAAGGGCCAAGTGGAGAAGAACTTGGCTTCACAAAAACCTCTTAAACGTAAGTAAGAGTTTGATAGGAGAGACCTACTTCGATATTTACTTATTTCACCTTCGGACGCCAGACGATTTCATTAGCAGCCCATTCATGGCAGGCGAACGCTACTTTGAGGGCGAAGTAAATTTTTTAAGGCCTACAAAAATGCTACAAGTTCAAACTACATAGTTTAGCCTAAATTCACTATAGTTCCATGCGCCATACTGCGCTTACCGTTTATATACGTAAGTATGTAGTTAAATGTTGATATGCAAGTGTGAATTTATGTAGTTATTATGCAGTTATAATAAAAGTACGTATTCGCTTTTTATCAGCGGCGGAGACCAGCTACATAGTTGCACTAGTTACTATAAAATTTTCACGTCAGCTTCAACATGCAGCAAATAACAGCAGTTAACTACTTTGTTAAATAAGAAGTATGTCTATTGAATTATATATGTACATTAAGGTGGTCCAATATTATATGGAAACACATTTGGTTTTCCAAATATCCCGCAACAACTCGCAAGTCATGCGACCTTATTACATAAAGCTACATTGAAAGTTTCAGCTTCAAATGCTTCAGAGTTTCTCCATAGAACAAAAAAAAAAACAGGAAACTGTACAAGAAAATATAAATACAAACCATCAGCTGTCAAATTACACACTACAATCTGTTACTAAAAGTTAAGAAGTTAGTAAGTAAAACGGATTAGTGCTTTCGAAAATATCTGCTGAGAAAGCCGTCGAATCCGTTTAATTCGACGGATTCTGTCGTGACACCTTCTAACAGTTATGAGTTGATAACTTTCTTAACAATTTTTTATGGAAACTTTTAATTATAACAGTAATTGCTGATTTAGTGTTACTTCTCAATTATGGAAAATAATAATTTCATATGAAATATTACGTAATAAAACTTGGTTATTACTTATTTTTCAAGAAATATTTTCTTCACAAAGGTATATCTAATTTGTAAAGCCGAGTAGGATCTTTACTCCTTTACCAAAAGGTAATGCAAAGGTCCCTTTAAGGATCTACGAAAAGAAAAGCCGCGCGTACTCGCGCCAAAAAGAGCGGTGGCCATTTTTGTTTCACTAGACCAACTTTAGCAGTTTTGCCAAATAATATAAAGTCTATTAAAATATTTAAAAGTTATTTAATTTATTCTATATTTAACATCATATCATTTATGAGATGTGTCTGAACAAGGCTGAAGTAAATTTTCAAAAATCCAATAACGAATCCAATATGGCGTCCAAGGATTTAAAAAATTACTGAATTTTCATGAAATTTGGTATTTGGAGGTTCTTAAGTTCGCTTATTACAAATTTCAAACTAGTTTTTGAAAACTCAAAATGCCAAATCCAATATGGCGGCCAAAATTTGCAAAAACTCAAGCCTGAAGAACTTTATTCAAAAATGAGAAAACTGAAGTTTTGGAAATGACAAATTTAAAATAAGAAAATCTTAAAAACTGTTGGAGCCTAGATCAAATTGATTGAAACATAGCAGACGGCCCCAACTATCTCTATAATTTATAAATATAATTACTGTTATTATTTCATAATTTGATCATAAATTAATTTTAGATATGTTTCCTCGTATATAATAAATACAATTTTGCTAAACAAACATTTTGTGTTACTCAACTGAAAATGGCAGATGATTTGACAGTTGTCAACCGAAAAGGTTTTAATGTATACGTAACTCGAGAACAGTAAGCCTTAAAACATAGTATGTTTAATTCGTGGGAAATTTTCCTTATTTCTAAAGAAATTGACAGCCCCTTCGACAGTCATAAACTCTTAAGGTTATAATTTGACACGCAATTCGTGATTGGCATGTATAAAAATCTAATCAGTGCTATTTTCAAAAATATTTTCTTAATTTTAGAGAAATTGGCAGTTGATTTGACAGTTGTCAACTGTCAAACTATAAATTTTATGGCGGAGTTAGCATTACAACAATACTATGATCCCTCAGTTTTATTATAAACGTAACATGGCTTCTCCGACCACTGTGTGACGCTTTCAGTTAGCTAAGGACCAAGTTTTCAGTTTGAACGCATTTGTTACTGAATGGATAATCTCTTTCTTTGATAAAATTCTGAGCAACGGAGATATGAAACCGCAGATTTTTTAACATACTCCAATTCAAAAAAATAAACGTTGTAAACTAATGTGCTGAGCGGGGCATTTCTTTATTCAAAAATTTAACCAAACGCTTGCCAAGAATAAAGAGCAAAAACAATATGGTGAGTGTCAGTCAAAATCGCAATTTTTCCCCCTTTTTTGAAAATATTTTGTTTTATTAAAATTCTATTGTTTTTTAATAAAGATTTAGTTCAAACTACAACAAAATTCATAAAATTCAAAGTTTCTTACTTTGTAACAATTGCAAATAAAATCGCTAAATTTTCTTTAAAATTTTACACTGTTTATTCAGAATGTTTAGAATCTTTTAGGTATGCAGTTTTATAGCCCAAAAATACCGTTGATTTTTGAGATTTTTTTTTGTCAAGGGTGTGGTGCATGTGTGAAGTTTTGATGAAAATTTTACGATTTTTTTTTTTGTAAACTCCTATGTGAAAATAAAATCGCTTTCAGCGACCGCTAAATGAAGCACGTTCTCGATAAAAAAATATATGTATTTTTCCGGTATTCACAACTTTAAAAGCTTAAATAAATATTTAGTGGACTTTAAACCACAACCAACTATTATTTTAACAGTATGAAAATTTAGGGTATGATTTTTATGGCACCTTGTGAGCCTCCAAAATATATTTTTAGCCGTTTGAAGTTTAGGAAATACAACAATACGATACTTACAACATCATTGTGAATACCCCAATTGTTCAACGAATAATATCATAAAAGTTGCCTTGTTCCGCATTGATTTGTTAGGTTTTAATTTTATGGACCACCATAATGTACATATACATTCTAATAAATTTACTTATACACAAACACACATACATAAATACATATTTATATTGCGAAAACTATAAACAAAAGTCAGACACCAGCCAGTCTCGTGCTGACAACGGACAAAGTCATCGGAACCTCTAGTAGCATGCCTTACCAGCTGCAGAAATTGCAACTTCATGCAAATGTATGTATTACCACACACCCATACATACATACCTACTTAGGCCAAACTCAAACTTTTACTATAAAGTTTACTTAAAGTATGAAATATGAAAATGCAGAGGTGTACGAGTTATTAGAAGCCTGCAAAATTAATTGAAAAATGTTGCGGAAACTTTCTCGGTGCTTGCTTTGACACGACTGCGAGTACGTTCGAGGTTTAAGTAAAAGCGTTAAGTGAAAAAAAAAACGTTAAGACGTTTATAATATTTTTAAAGTTTAATGGATTGCACGGATGTGTAAAATTGGGAAAAATGGAGAAAAATTATTACGGAAATATGGAAAGCTATGTGTAAATAACACTGTGGACCAATTTTAGAAGAGGATTTTGGTCCACCACCCCACAAGTTTTTGCTGCTTTAAAATTTTAAAACCTTTTTCTTTCGGTCCGTTGACCATTTCAACCCCTAAAATAGGTATTTTTCAGCCATGTTTTGAAGAAATACTAAATGTATAATTTCATGTCTTAAAACAACTGAAAATTGTGTAGTATATTATACCAGCATACATATGTAAATTATGTAAATTATACATACATATACGCACATATGCATGAATTAAAAATTAAATTTATAAAATGCTAAAACACACGCATGATAAATTTTTCTACTTCCTACGCACTTGGCAAGACATTTCTCAATCTGCAGCCAAGTTTGTTTGCCATAATTCATTGCATTTCAATGCAGTTATCAGTGTTTGCTCGACTGCATTTATTTCTCAGCGATAATTCACCTAATTTTCTTGGTTATAAAGAGTAGGTATGGCTTAATTCATTTTATATTTATTTTATGGATTGTACGTGGGAATTCGGAAAATGCATTGGGAGGTAATAAATATTAAATTATCTTACATTTAGGCACTTAGCATAAGTTTGGATTTTTTTCAAATGATTTATCATATTGTTTGAGGCAAACAAAGATGATTTTTTTTCGCGCTAAAAGAGTTTATGTAAAATTAGAAATTTAAACAAAAATGAACAAAAGGTATAAGCAGTAATATTTTTGTGATATTTTTTCTTATTTAAGATGTGCTGTGCACGAAAGCTAATGGTTATATATGTTTATCGAATTTTATCGAGTTAAAGGAGAGCAACGAGTCATCGAAATTTTTCGATAGCTTTCGAAAAATATCTAGCGTCAAAATTAAAAATTTATAAAGGTATCCATTTTTGAGTTATCGAAATTTATCGAGCCCTCGAATTTGAGAGTTTTCGAAATTAGTCGATTTATCGAATTTTGTCGAGTTATGGGATTTTAGTATTTTTGAAATTCATCGTCTTATTATCAAATTATTGAAATTTATCGATAAACTGGAATGTATCTGGTAAATTGCAAGTCCTGCCGAAGTCGTTCAAAAATATAAAAACTTGGAGTCACGTTTTAGTTCCAAAGCAGAAGATTTTCCTGCTCCACTAAAAACTAGAAGAACAGTCGAATTGTAGTTAAAGATGTTGCTTCTATCAAAAACACTACGATTATTTATCACAGAGAGTTAAAATCATACCAGTGCACTGCAGTGTGCCGCTCCGAGTGGCAGATAATTTTGAAGCGAATCTACAGAATTAACTTCGCCCTTTGTTGTTAGATGTTCACCCAGGTGTCTTTTGCGTTTGTTCGTCAGTGCGGGACACTTTTTTAAGATGTGCTGTGCAGTCTCGATATCCGTTCTGCAAAATCTCCCTCGTTAATGCGAGTAAATTCTTACTTTAGTCAGTTGATAGGCCCGCCTGCAATATCCTGTCAGGATTCCTGTAATAATTCTTAAGTTATTCTTGGATAACCTCACTCATTCTCTAAAGCGGATTAGGTTATATGCTCCGAAAAGTGCTTTGGACTGCTCTATACCTGGTAAATTATCCCAGTAGCGATTTCTTTGAGCCTCTTTCTCTAACCGGACAAGGGAAGAGAGTGCTCCTTTTCTAAGCCACAGAAGAGCTCTGGGCCGATGAAAGGGGTGGATACACCTTTCTCCGCTAGTTTGTTGGCAATCTCGTTTCCTATAATACCAATATGCCCCGGAATCTAGAGAACCCAAACACGATTGCTGTGGCACTTCATCATCAGTTTAGATGTTATCTAGTGAGATCTGAGGGCCTGTTTTCCCATGGGTTCCGAGTATTTTAACCACGGTCCCACTATACCTACCTGGGTACCATCAGTGTACCTGGTAATCATGTTTTGGTTTTTCCGATGTGTATCCGATATGGCTGCCCAGCTCTCCTTATTACTCAGATCAGTTTTGAACTTTTTGTAGAGCTGAACCTCAGATGCATGGTATTCCTCGGTATTAGAATTTCAGGGAGCTTCTTCGTAAGAATATACAACTTCCTACGACTAAGAAGCTCTTCTGCCCCGATATTGGTACCAGGCATGCTTAGTAAAGCTCTTTTCGCCTAAGTCTCGCTTTTAGACGTCGCTCAAATCAGCTGTCAATCGACTGCGTCGTTAATGACAGCTACTTCTGCCTGGAAAACATTAAATTTATTTGGAAGCATGAATTTTAGTTTGGTGTAAAGTTTGCCGAAAGAGACCACCCACCCTTTCTTGAAGCTACCCAGCCTTATAATAGTGACCGTAACTTTTGTTACAGCAGCCTTGTCTAAGATACCGATGAGCGGTATGGTAAGCATGACTTTAAAAACTAAAGTAGGATGGGTCCTATGTGCGCCGCTGATTCTAATGAAGACGACGTATTGTTAGAACTCCAGATTTCTGACTAGCTTGACAAGGTCTCCATTAAACGTAATGGGACCCGCCGTCTTCTTCATTATTTCCTCAATTTGGAGCTTACACGATGACTTACTGTGTGGCATCAAGCCTAAGTGATTGATTCTACTGAAAAGTATAAGGCAAGCACCTCCAGTTAAGGTAAGAGTCGCGTACGGCATCTTAAACTTACTAATGAACAAAGGGAGTTGCTAGCAAGCAATAACCCTGGTACTGATAATAAAGCCTATTCGTAAGTTTACCCTTCACTAAATGTTCAACGAAATTCGTGTGGGCAATTTCACTGGCAACCTCAACTCACTCGCTCTTCACAATGCAAAGAAAGCATGAAAAACTCACCCTGGAGCAGCCGCTGTTTACCCAAACGATGGATGGTGGCACTGACGCACTCTGCCGCGACAGTTCTGTCTACTTATATAGGTCGGTTTCGATCCTGAGCTTACCAAGGAATCTAACATGTGCTCAAAACCCCGCGGTATCGAATCGAGTGCTCTCGTTGCCCGCAAACTGAGTTTCTTTTTACCTCCCTCTTATTTGCGCGGGATGTAATATGTAATATTGATGCGCCTAAAAGATGCAGCGATTTCTATTCTCAAGCTACATACCTGATGACAGTACGAATGGAAATTATTAGGCCTGGGTAACGGCGCAAATTTTTTGGCGCTGACACACTAACTCCAGCGACACTGTCGGAATCAGCACAATTCACAATCAGCAATTGCGCCTCTTCAGGCTAAAGCTCATTTCCTTTGTTGCTGCACGCACGCACTAAAGTGAATTAATACAAGGTGATATCGGTTGAGAACAAACTCAAGTATATCCAAGTTCAAAACCCAAAAATACAACAAACCCATCATTTCCACATTCAGAAGGACCGCGATGAATTCTAGCAACACCACCTTGTATAAACTCGCCTTGTGCTGCACATTTTACAAGTTACACTTCGCTTTTGTGTGTCCTTTGCTGGTTCTTTGCGCCGCCCGGTGTTGTCAGTGTTCCCGTATTGCTGGCGCCATTGCGTCACTGAATGGTGAAAAGCGGTATCGGCGCCAGTAACTCAGCTCTCGGTATCAGCTCAATGGCGCGGCGCCTATGATTTTATTATTTATCTAAAAAGTTCATTACATTTACCGATGTTTTCATACACATATTTCATATTTTGTATGGCTAGTACGCATGGGCTAGCTTGAAATGCTTAAAACTTTATGAATATTTTAATTGAATTTAACTCTCCACCAAATACAATAAGCAGCGAGCTGTTATTGGCACAACACTTTTAATAATTATCATACTTATATATTTATATATACATACATATGTATGTACATACATAGTGAAATTAGCTCAATTTCGTGCTGTGTCAATACAAAAAGCGTGCGTATCTCGCAGCCATCCAGCACGCAGACACATAAAAATTATATAAATATTTATAGCATAATTTGGGCAGCAGCTAATTAATATGAATCCATGCAGATTGCATTTAATGTATGTATGTAAATGTGTACCCTACCCATATATGACATGTTATTATTATTACACCGTTGTCTGGTTTCTGCTGGTGTTTTGTCCGGCCTGCAAGCGATTCAGTTATTTTGATGAGCGTAATAATTGCCAGTTAAATAACCTGCCATCCTTGCGGCATTTGCTCGACAGGTGGCGAATACATACCACGGGGAAATTCAGCCACTCGAGTGTAAAACGCATTCGAACAAGCCAACTATGAACAATGTGAGTTAATTAGGTTTGCATAATTAAATTCGATAACAACCGAAACTGACCAGTAAAGTGTCGATTGGAAAAGGAAAATTTGCAGCTCTGTGTTGACTAAAATGAAAATGTCTCCCCAAACAAAAGCTTACTGGCTAAGCAAGCTTTCCAATATTTTTTTTTTGTGCTATATGTATATTTTTTTAATTATTTTCTCTACAGTCTAAGCCCAAACTTCGTGCCACTCTTATTAATAGAAAGGAGGAAGAGCATAAAAGTTGCGGCTATTAAATTCCAGATATCGATTTTGGAATAAACTTTAATTTCTACATAAATTGTTTAAAGCTCTTATGAGGTTGCAATCATAACGAAGGGGTACAAAATGAACGTTGGTATAATTAGAACCTTTTAACCTTGTAAACATACTACCCATTTTTATTTTAAATTTTTAGAAACTTTTACATTGGTGTCATGAAGCTTTTGGCTGAGAAGACCCCTAGTAAAACTATCGGAAAAATAATTTTCTAGAATATATCAATCCTCCAACGACCTTCCGAAGGCAAATTTGCCTTTTTTCGGGGTTTCTTGAAGTGAGGGTCAAAACGACCCTTTCAGGCGATAGCTATTGGGTTAAAATATTCTACCAAAATATTTCCCATGAAATTTTACTATATATGTCTTAATCTTTAATTTTGCTCAGACCGTTTTTTTCCACTTTTTTAAAAAATATTTAGGCCGGGATATTAAAATTTTATTTAACCATAAAATATTCCAGTCATTCTGTTTAGTGGACGATGCTTCCACAGTCAACATTTGTTCATCAGTGAACAGTCTCCCCACTGGTGAAGCAAACATTTGCATTTTTGGGGCTCTTGAGAGACCTATAAAAAATAGTTAATATAAAATAAACGTTAAATAAATATTTATTTTCAAAAATTCTATACCATTTCTACGAAAAGGTGTAAAATACATAGAAAACGTGGCAGTTCTAACTATAATCTTTTTTTTTACAAAAAAAATTACGTATATTCTTTTTTTGCATTTAGAAAAATTCTAGGGGTTGAGAGCTTAATATTTTAAACTTTTTTCCCCCGCATGTATTTGTGGACCACCCTAATGTACACCCATAGAAACGCCTTATTTTTATCAGTTTTAGATAATTTTCAATAAATTCATATTCCCAACTTTATGAAAAAATTTATAAAAAATCTGCAAAGTTTCATCTAAACATTCAAGTTTTTAATCCGATTTTGCAGAATTTTTCTGAATGTGCAGTTTTGGCCATGGGTGTATATCAAACGATATAAACCTCTGGAAACTAATATTAAAGCCACAATTGTGTACACATATCGTATTCGCATACATACATGTGCATATGCATTTATGTTTGTACATAGGTCAATATTGCCCAGTCGATCATAATGCAACCCATTAGTTGAAACACATACATACCTAATAAAATTTCCTATTTGCCTGTCAGTTGCATTTCCTTGTTTGCTTGTATCTATGTAGGTAGGTGCATATATGTGGGTGTAATGTATGTGTGCCAGCGATATTAATAACTGAATGCGGTACTACATATTAACCACTGTGCAATGTTGTGAATTACATCAAACATGCTTTATATAAAATCGCATGTCGATTATTCAACAACATAAGCTGATGATTTAAAATCAGGACACCTGTGTACATTAGCAGAATAGACACGCAGCTCTCAAATGGCACGTTAAAGCATACATATGCGTATCTAACAACAGCTTAAACATATATAAATATATACATATTCACCTACATCTGTTGTAGCGATGCGTTAACCACAGTCAAAATGCTAATAGCCGATCCCTTGTCCTTTTCAGATTCGCTGTAAATGGTGAATAACAAATTTTTGAACCAATATTTGCAATTGTTGTTGCTTCATTTGCATTTAGTTACATTTATATGTATATCGCATTTAAATGATGAATATACCCAAATGTAAGTATGAAAGCGGACAGGTGAATGTAAGTGTGCAAGTGCGTACACTAAAATTAATATCCTCATATTGGCAGAATGCAATTTCAAATATGTTCACAATAGCAACAACAACTATGGATGTGAACAAATGATATTAATAATGATACGCGATAATGCAAGTGTGTGACATACATACATACATACACATGTACGTACATTTTTTTTTTTGCCAATTCGCGGTGTTGAACGCATTGGCAAAAAATACTGTGCGCGCTACGGAACTTTAACGTCCCAGCGTATTTGATAGGGTTGATCACCAACTACTTTCAAAATAGGATTTTGCTATGCGACACGCAAACTGGCCTGGTAGAACACACAGTTTCAGGCGGTGTCCCTCAGGGTTCGGTACTGGGACCACTCCTTTGGAACGTCATGTATGATGGCGTCCTGCGCTTGCATGTTCCCGCGGAAGCGAAGATAATCGGGTTCGCAGATGACGTTGCCGTAGTAGTTGTTGCCAAACAGTTATCCGAGGTAGAACGATGTGCGGAAGTAACCGTTGCTGCCATCGTTGATTGGCTTACGTCCATGGGCCTAGCGCTGGCCGAGCAGAAAACAGAGCTTCTTCTAATAAGCAAACGGAAAATCAGAGAGCAGGCAGAAATAAGAGTTAAAGGATTCACTGTGCAGTCGAAACCCTCACTGAAGTACCTAGGCATCAAGTTCGACTCGAGGCTGAAATTTAAGGACCACTTGGACTACGTTTGCGAAAAAGCAGCGTCCACCCAAGGAGCACTCTCAAGACTCATGCTCAACACAAGAGGTCCAAGACATAACGTAAGGAAGTTGCTAGCTGGTGTTCTCAAGTCCGTTATCCTCTACGGGGCGGAGGTTTGGGCAACTGCATGCGACACGCCGTCTTACATCAAGGGTATACGATCAGTGTATAGACTTTGCGCATTAAGAGTCTGCTCGGCGTTCCGTACGGTGTCGGAAGATGCAGCGCTGGTCATCTCTGGGCTAGTGCCTATCGATGTCTTGGTCCAAGAATCGTCCAGCTCAATCAGCGGCGAGCCCCACGGAAAGTGCTGGAAATTGCTAGCGAGGCGTCGCACAATGGAGCAGTGGCAACACCGATGGGATCACTCCAACAGCGGTCGGTGGACGCACAGGCTTATACCACATATAGAAAGCTGGCTGTCAAGAAAACATGGAGAAGTAGACTTTAATGTCACGCAACTTCTAAGTGGGCACGGCTGCTTTAGAGCGTACTTCTTCCGCTTCAAGTTAGATGATGCCGAACATTGTGAAACCTGCGGCCAAAACAGTGTGGAAGATGCAGAACATGTCCTTTTTGCATGCCCAAACTTCCAGGAGGAACGAGTCTTCCTTAGCGGTGCACTTGGCGTAATAGATCATGCCGATGATAATCTAGCACGGTGGTAGGTAGGTTTTATATACAATGATACAGTAACTACGTACGTGACCATTTTTTGGACAACTGACTTGACCTCTTAGAGGGGGGTGTGGGGGGACGTATTGACGCATTGACAGTGGTGGTGGTTGAAGAAACCAAATTGATGACTAACTGAGGGTAGTGCCAAGTAGATGCAACTTGTGACTGACTGCATCAGAACAGGAACGTACGATCGAGCTAAGGCTCAACCGCCCTCCGACGAAATACTTTACGGTGGTACCGGGGGGGATACGGTACAGCGGACATACAGGGAGTTTTAGTTCGGATTAAAGTTCCACACTACGGGGTACAGGCTTTCGATGCTTTCTCCTTGTATAAAAAAAAAAAAAAAAAAAAATGTACGTACATAAATATGAGAATTCTGGTCGTGTGTTTAGACCAGGTTTTTCTACTCCCATTACCAAGCCAATTCTGAAAAGCAGATACCTAATTGCTTACCCAAACCGGAGCAATTCTACTCTAAGGTGAAGTTCTCGGAATGTTTTTCTATCGCGAGCACATTAACATTAACATTAACGGTAACATTAATATTAACATTAACATAAACATAAACATAAACATAAACATTAACATGAACTTTAACATTAACATTAACATTAACATTAACATTAACATTAACATTAAC
>NW_023458565.1:2309668-2328944 GCF_013731165.1 Rhagoletis pomonella | reverse complement strand
TATGTATATTGTGGGTGTATATGTATGTGTGTGATAGTGAAGCGCTGGCAACGCCAACGCCAAAGTCGGAATGTCAGCCATTGAAAATTTTTAGTTCAGTTCCAGTTCGAATTGCGTTCAGTACGACGGTAGCCTGCAACGTGCAAAGTTTGGCAACGCAGTGTGGAAAAAGTTATTTTTTCAGCTAATTGAAAAATATATAAATATATAAGCAAATTCATTTGTAAGCAATTAAAATTAATAAAATATTTATGCAAAAATTAAACCAAATTAAGCAAAAAAAAAAGAGAATTAAGAAGAAATTTTTATGGAAAATATCTTCAAATTGTCTAGCAAACTTGTGGTGAATTGTAGACTTTCCGACTCTCAAGTCGACGACGTGGCACTGTTGGCTAGCTTTTTGTGTACTTTTCGTGTGTGTATATGTGGGCGTTTATGTGCACAAATGTGTTGTTATAAAAAAAATTTATCTTCAGAGAGATAAATGAAAAATACTACATAAGAAAATGACAGAGAAAATTGAAGTAAATTAGAAATGGCAATCTGAAATGTGAATTAACAAGAAAATGCGCTAAATGGACTTTGAAATAGGAAAAAAAATTGTGCTGATTTAATGAAAATCAGAATTTTTGTGACCACCCTATTAATTTGTGCTGTTTGTTGACAGATATAGAAGAGTGCATTGTAAAAAAAAAAACAAATTTTAAAACTTAAACATTTCCTTCTCAGTGTATTATACAATATACACTTTCTAAAGCGTGAAAAGCATGCCAGCAGCTTTCGTTGTGGTAGAATGATAAAAAACGCAAACTAAACAAGCTGAATACATATTCTGCTCACTAGGTTTTTGTAACTCAACAGCTTCCCTGACTGAGCGCAAGAACACATTTGAAGTAAATATGTATTATTTAAGTAGGACTGACAGAAAAATTCTATAAAATTCCTAATTTTTCTCAAGAAATACCATTGGGGTATTCCTAACGCACAATGGGACTACAGCGGCCAAAAGTAGTAAAAGCAGGTTAGCGAATTCTGAAAAAGTAATTACGCAGATAAATAGCAAAATATCCAGCTAACCTAAACCTAAAAGAATTTTTGATAAAAATGCACATTTGACACGAGCTCAAAGTAGGAACAACCCGGAAAAATAAATTTGTGAGAAAAAATTTTGATTTTGTCGCAATTAATTTGAATTAGTTTTTCCACTTGTGCGCATATATAACAAGTAATTTTTAGCAAAAAAAAAACCGACTTCACATTCAACATTCAGCCAAAAATGGACGCTTCTCTGGACGAGATCCGTTTTCGATGGCAAGAGTTCTGCTAGCCTTAGCTCTAGCTAGTAGGTGAAATTGAAAGTTTGAGTGTAAATACATATCGTGAACATAATTTAGTATGCAGGTATTTGTAAATGTTTTCGTTGTGTCATTTTTAAAAAGAATAAATATGAACTTCTTTAGAAACAAAATAAATGTGTAATTTTCTCCAAAAATCATAAAATTTAGTACTTGCAGCCAAAAAAGTTGTGTAGAAGTTGGGCGCCGTAATAGGTAATTGTTTATTATCTTCCAAGTTGCAAAACTCTGGCTTAAACGAGCAGGACGCACCGAATTGTATTAAAAAGCTTTTGTTTTATTTTCGCCTGTTTTTCTATAACTACTGGATGATAATGCAAAACGATTTTGACGATCTTTCAGATTTATGCTTTTCTCGTTAAAACCAGCATATGCTCTGAATTTCATCAAAATCGGATAGCATTTACTATTTCCGCCCACAAGAGCTGTGGGCGTGGTAGCACGTTGAATTTTACCATTTTCCACATTTCTTCATTCTTAAGTGCCGAACAGCGCATATATGAAATTTCAGCGAATTTCAAGTACGGTTACTACTTTTGGCCACAGCTTATATGGGGACGTCCCACTGTGCAACGTTGTCGTATTGTTGTATGTCGTAAAATTTAAAAGCTTAAATAAATGTTTAGAGGAAGGACTGGAAATCACAACCAGCCATTTTTTAACACTGCGAAATTTCATAATATGACTTTGATGTTACTTTGGGAACCCCCTTAATATATTTTTTAGGCGTTTGAAGTTTACGACATACAACAATACGACACTTACGACACCGTTGTGAATACCCCAACTGTATATTTATTATTGATAACAAAAATATGTGCATGTAAAGACATATGCAATAGGCGTTCTCCCATGTGCGCGCATTGATGCGGTTAAGTTTGGAGTGTTTTTCCCTTCTCCACTTTCTTTTGGTCATAGCGTAATTGCAGTGGAAAGAAAGTTAGCAAAGCGAGGAGCAATACTAGGGTGCGAACGTCATACTAATCGGACGATTAAACATTGTCTGATGAATCTCTTTTAAAATCAATGCCCTTTGAGGAAATTCGGTGAGAGTATTCACCAAAAGCCGTTTGATGCTATGCTAAAATTTCAGATTTCTTATCTTTAATATCTATTTTGTTCAAAAATCTCATTAAAAACACTAAGCTCCCCATAAATCTAGTGCCGCTCAGTGGGAGATGATACATGATCTTCACACTCAACCAGAACTACAACTTTTACAAAATTTTCTCCTCCAACCAGTAAACTGTAATAGGCTCATTTTCACACTTAAAATGTATGTACTTATGTAGGAAGAACTACGAATTTCGCCAATAAACTTATAAAGCATTATTTTGAATACCTGGTGGATGAGTTTTCTGATATAGTGACTGCCTTAACAGATTTAAAGTGCTAGCCTAATAAATCTTCATTGAAACCACTACTTGAAGGACACTAATTCCAGCCTAGACTGAATTAAGCAAACCAAATTTTGGCTTGATTAACCCGTGCTTGAGAATAATATAAGACAAATTATTTACGTCTGGAAGTAAAAGGTTTTTAATAAGACATTTCTCTTAAAAACTGCACTATGGTTAATTTGAGCCATTTTTGTGGTCAAAATTAATTATGATTAATTATTAAAAAAAAACATAATTTTTTATTGATTGGCAAACGATTTTCCACATTATTGCAACAAAAAAAGTCTTAACCCTTGACGACCGGTGGGTCCAAAGATGCTCGCACAATTTTATTTTGCAGTTTTATTGAAGAAGTCTGAATGCATTTGTTTCTTAAATATATACTTAAAAAAACTATTGCCGTGTTATATTAACTTCAACTGAAAACCTGAAAGCTCTAAATATTCTAATTTGTCTGTTGCAAAGTAAAAGGGAGCAGTCTTTGCAGCAACATAATTGTAAACAGCTTTTTGTGTCCTCTCTTTATTGAGTTCTCCCACTCCAAATAGCAAATAGTTCGCTGCTGACAGTTTAAACAATACCTACAAAAAAATGCCATTTTCTCAGAAAACGCAAAAAATCGTAACACTAGATTGACTCTTGATTGATTCTACACATTTCTGATAGCCTTAACACGTCCGCACAGGGCCAACATTTTAAATGCATTTTCAAATATCTCTTCTAAGAAAGAAATTAAATAAGGTTATATCAGAAGTATGTACTTATATATTTATATCTCAGGAATATATTTTTTGTCAAAAAAACTAGTTATAGATCTTAAAAATACTAACTTTTCTCTGTATTCTCTATATTTCTCTTTATTTTTTTAGTTAACTGTTAACCTAGATATAGTTGCTCGAAAGTAGCTAAAAAGCTGAACAAAAAAACCGATTCCAATATTTCACTCACAGACAGCGATTAAGACCACCCGCTAAGCAGTTGTCGTTTGAAGTTTTGTTTATCAAATACCAAGCACAAAAAAGTTGATTTTTTGTAACTACAGAAAGCGACTTCTGGCCACATAAACTGATCAAATTACGCATAGTGCACTGGTTGAAACGTGCATTACAAATTTCTGCAACTGGGTAAAACCTTTTGGCTACAACACAAAACTGAGGTACGGAGAGCAAAGAGAATGCCTCTAGTGACAGGAAAAGATTTATTTTGCATAAGTTCGCTTTGAACTTTCGGTTTATCAAAACTTGTAAAAACATGAAATATCGAATTTTACCAATATTGAGTACGTTCTGAATTTACTTAAGTACCATAAAAATAGCTATGCAGAAATTCGTGTAAAAGCATGGAATGGCTATACATATCGAACCCTAACCGCCAAAATAACGTAAGCGAAATTTTTTTCAAATTTTTTTTTTTGATGCAGAAATGCATCAAGATGCTCTAGGAATATTTCTGCATCAAAAAGAAAATTTTGAAAAAAGTGTCGCTTACGTTATTTTGGCGGTTAGGGCTCGATATAATGGCTGTAGAGATTGTCTATCGCTTACATAATATCGAGCCTTAACCGCCAAAATAACGTAAGCGACATTTTTTTCAAAATTATCTTTTTGATGCAGAAATGTATCTCGATGCTCTAGTAATTTTTCTGCATCAAAAACAATATTTTGAAAAATATGTCGCTTACGCTATTTACGCGAAAAGTTCCCAAATATGCGTTGATCGATTTTTAAACCTTTTTTCTTAATGATTATAAATTGACTTTCAATTAAAATGTGCAAATTAACATACATATGTATATGAGTATATCTGTTGACAAACCACAAAACTTGAAGTAGTTTTGTGAACCTTTCTGTTCTAAAAATAAAAAGCTTTTTCGTTAAACTTGCAGAGTGATTGATTGTTGATTTCGATATTTAAACGCTAAACATTTCGACCTCAGTCGTCGCGCGTTTCGTTTTAACTAAAATATTCGGTACTCACATCGCTGCCATTTAAGTTCGCGCATCGTATTTGATTACAGCTGCCGCAAGTGTTTGTGAATAAATGAAATTGACAAAGTCAGCAACACAGCAGTTTGAGATTTGAGATTTAGGGATCTGCGATTTTGGAAATAAAGTGGTAAGTAATGCAAAGAAAATTATAATAAGCGGCGCGCCGTAAGTTATAGAAAAACATTAATTCATATATAAGTTCCAATTTCAAACGACATTTGTTTTATACGAAGAAAATGAGCAACGCCTTAACCAAAAAAAAAAAAATAAAAAAAAAATTGCGAAAAATCAACAGTAGAGCTGATGTCAGATAAAACGCTTGCTTCGCTTTGCGTTACAGATTCGCTTTGACAGATAAGCTGAAATGTATGAAAATGCACAAAGCATGCCACATGCATATGTAGATGCTTTCAGCTGCAGCGCGAAGCGAAAAGATGACCAACTCCTATATTTTTGCGCGCGTTGGCCATCAGCTGCTTTAATATATATTTTGTGTCGTCCAATTTTGAATTTTCAGGCAGAAACATAAATTTTAATTACACTGCTGAAATTTTTAAAACTAAATATATAAAATCTACAGCAATTTTCACGAGTAAAAAAAGCAGTGCAAAATTGTTTCCTTGACGTTCATTGTGACACACCTTTTGCTTATTGCACTTTGCTGGCAAATGTCACGCAAAGCCACAAAGTTTTATCTGGCATCAGCTTAAGTCCTAGCTACTTCAAACTTGAACATCACTAAAATTGAAAGCGCCAGTAGAATTCATACTCAAATTTTTCTGAATATTCTGATTAAAAATCTCGAAGTATTGACAAAACTTTGTCAAGTTTAAAATTTGGACTTACATGGTGTTTGTTAAGTAAACAAAGAATAATAGCCTCAACTGGTTGGAATATCGCGTCCCTATTTATGTTTTCGCCACTGTATATATATAAGGGGGCCCACTGCAAAACCTAACAACTTCACTTGAACAATAGGAGGTACTTTTCTATATAAAATCTGATGTATTTTAATTGATCTGAACAAAAAGGATTGATTGATATTCGGTTTGAAAAAAATACGTAATTCAGACTCGATCGAAGCACATATATTTTTACAAATTTTAGAGATGATTATACCTCGTTGTTGGAAGATCGTGGCAGCCATTTTGTTTTGTGGTGTCTTCCAGATTGTGCCTTATTATTCATAGGTACTAACAAACAAATATTTTAATAACGCATTGCTGGTGGTTCGCGCAAATTGTCATTGTGTTTTGGTAAAAAGATATATGCCAGGCAATGTTCTTATTTGTATATGTTAATTTGAATGACAGCAGCACTGAAAGTGGTGGACGAACCCGAGCCTCCAGTCGATGACAATGGAGTCGATATCCCACCGCCTGACTATGGCGAGTTACGAACAGCAGATACGCGGCTGAAAAACACGGCGGCAAGAAAGGGAGCATCCATCAACTCTTATGAAGAATATGGTCAGATGAACGTATGCCCGGCGACTTAAATTTAAGTGTGGCCTGACCAATCCAAAATAAACACAACCCTGACATAAGCGCCAACTACAGCGGGATCAGCCTTCTAAGTATAGGTTACAAGGTCTTATCGTCAACGAACTGATTGGACCTTATCAGTGCGGCTTTAGTCCTGGAAAATCCAGCATAGACCAGGTGTTCACAGTACGCCATATCTTGAAAAGACTCGTGAAAATTGGATCGACACACACCATCTGTTTGTCGATTTCAAAGCCGCTTTCTACAGAGCTAAAAGGAGTTGTCTGTAAGTCGCGATGTCTGAATTTGGTATCGCCGCGAAACTAATACGGCTGTGTAAAATGATATCGAGAAATACCGTCAGTTCCATCAGAATTGGGAACCACGTCTTCGAGCCGTTGAATACCAAACAAGGTTTCAGACAAGGTGACTCCCTTTCGTGTTCATGATGGAGGTGATAACAAAAGCTGCAAAATTGAACCGCTCAGGCCCAAATCTTTACAAGAGCTTACAATTGCTGACATATGCCGATGACATCGACATAATCAGTAAAACCAAGGGCTATGTCTGTTCTTAGTTCTCAGAATTAGATAGCGAAGAAAAGCATGCGGGCCTGGTGGTGAATGAGGATAAAACGGAGTATCTTCTGTCATCAGACAAACAGTCAGGGTATAAGCGTGTCAGCACCAACAAAATGTTGACGGTTATTAAATTGAAAAGTATTCGTTCATTTAGAAACCAGTATTAACCCCAGAAATATTATCAGCCCCGTAATCCCACGGAGCATAACTCTTGCCAAGAGGTGCTATTTTGGACTGAGTAGGCAATTGAAAAGCAAAGTTCAATCTCGCCATACAAAAATCATCATCTATGAGTCACTCATAACACCCATGCTGGGATATCGCGCAGAAGCAAGGATACTATAGGCATCCGTTTAGGCGGCTCCTGGAGTTTTCGGGAAGAATATTCTACGAAAGACTTACGGGACTTTGCGAGTTGGTGAGGGCGAATACCGTAGACGGTTTAACGATAAGCTATATTAGCGTCAGATATATGCTTGAAAGACACTGCAATCGTTCGGGAGACGAAGGGACCGGTTGAACTGCTGTTCCTTCGAGTAGAGACCGTCTCCGGTTTATTCTTCAATCTTTGAACCATTAGTGTAGATGGATATACCCCCTCTAATCTCTCTATCCTCTACTGGCATTCCTGCATCCTATCCTTTCTGGTCGGATGTCTAACAGTTAGCTTCGTATTGAAGTGCCAAACAGGCCTAATGTATTTAATTAGTGCTGGCTTCTATGTCAGCTTTAATTGCATTACGCCGGCCTCTTTTTATTTCATTTAGTATTGCTACATACAATGTTAGTTACTGTAACTTTAGCAGCCCTAGAAACGATATATATATTTGATATCTACGTTTAGAAACATTTTTCCTTCGGAGTTTCCGTGGCCGCTTCGAAGAGATAGAAGAGATTCGCGCACTCGAAAATGAAACTCGAAAACGAAATAAATTACCGATCAATTGTCCAAAAGCTGACTGGGTTATTGTTGGTCATAGTTGAACTAGTATTCGGGTCACCATTACATAGAAATGGCAAATGCATTTTCTCATTCGAAGTGCGCACGATAACCTCCAAAGGACGACGCCTGGTATTTTTGGATGTTCAAAGAACTTTTGATTTATCGACAGCTAAAAGAGTTGAAAGCAAACATGCATATGTACATATGTATATGTGTGTAGGTTTGTATCTCACGAACACAAATAGGAGAATCGAAATCAAGTGGCTCAGCCACACCATTGTATATGTACGTTTACGCCAATGGCAATTTGGACTATTACAACAACATTTGACATTTATTTATGACCCTACATCAGCATTTAATGTGCATCCGCTGGGCAATGGCGACTAGTTAATGCTAAATAGAGCAAACTAACAAACATGTTACGGTTTTATGTATGTTAGAAGTACATAGTAGGTATGCGGATATAAGGTACATTTACCGTTGGTTTATTCTAAGGATATTAGAAATTTCTTAGTTACTTTTTTATATACCCTAATTCTGTTCATAGTGAGATTGTTAGCTCATTCTTTTGTAAACAAGTTACTCTAATGACACTCATATTTCAAGCTCGAGATCAGATATGTACATATATACTTATGTACCGAGTTTTACATATACATATATCCGCACGTATTTGCCTTTCATCCACTATATTTTTGTTGCATTGTGGTTGAATATTTCGCTAGGTAGAAGTAGCAGAATGAAAAAAAATTATTACTTACATACACATGTACATACATATGTACATGCATATGTATGTATTTATGTATGTATGTATATTTTTATTTTTTTCTTAGCAATTGCGTTACAAATTTCGTTGAAGGAAGAGTGTCAATGAGTATTAATTCCTTGTGTAGACTAGTTATTCTCAAAGTGGTCCAGGTGGACGCCCAGGGGTCCACGGAAGACTCGACAGGGGTCTACGTTGGCGTGAAAGAAATATGAGGGTTCACGAGGTGTAAGTGGGGGTCCACAAAAATTTATCTCTTTGTTTAACTTTACATTTTTTGAGTGGTGTATAGTGCTCTTGACACACTGGTGCACTTACCGTCACTTTGTGTCATCATACGTGGGGATGCCTTAAAGACAACCTGCAGACTAAAAATAAACGGATGTTGGTATAACACTGAGTGAGGCTATGCGTAAATTGCCGGCGGCAGATATGTGAGCACTTGTGTCGTTATAATGCTACAGGATAGTACGCCACCATTAACTTTGATGAAGAGATTCTAGCGAGAGAAAGTTTCCTGAGGGGGAATGCTGGTTTAATTCCAGCACTGAGCCCGCACTCGTACATTGCTGAATATTCACTGATGACTTTAAAACTGACTCCGGGTCAGGATCTGGGTTATTATTCGAAGTTAATGTGGATAAGCTTCACTTTTTCTCTTGGGGAGAATGCTTCGGATAGTTGGATAATTTGAAAATTGATATTCATGATTTTGTAAATTTTTAGTTGCAGGTTCTATTTACTATTAATTTAGATTGCTTGGTAAGACAAAAATATCAACATATTTGAGTTCCTGGCTAAAAACTACCCCTAGAAGCCTGGGGAGTTTTTCGAAATAGCTCGACATAGCTTCCAATTATACACATTTTGAGCTCTAAGACGATAACAGAATTACAGCCAAGCTGCACTTAAGGCATTGACCAGCCCTCTAACTAAGTACTGCCAAACTAGTTCGGCAATGCTAGTCTCGACTAAATTATGTTGGTAAAGATAACGAGCTTGCTTGAGTCTGGGCGCTAGGCAACCCGGGAGTGCCTGGAAATGAGATATTTGATCATTTTGTCACAGTTGGCTTAGACCAGGCATTCCTCGATCCGCAACCAGCTAAAACTCATTCTCACACTTCCTGAATCACAAAATGAAGAGTGTACACAACTTTAAGTGTAAACTTGAAAACTCACAGTTACAGAATCCAGCCCCTGTTCTCATTCCACATTAGGACTCGGCAAAAAGTTGTTCCAGTGTTCATTGACTTTCAGAATAACGTGAGCTCTAACAGATGCTTTAAAAGTGGCTATTGCCATACATACCGAGTTCTTTCCCGAAATGTTTTGGGTGGCCGTAGCTTTTCTTTCCAAATCGTCAGCTTTACAATCACCCTCAATATCCCCCGGTGTACTGACACTCATATGAGAATAATTTTATTTATATATGTTCTCGTTCAAATATACATGGCATTCAGTAAGGAACTCTGCATTGCCTATGTGTGAGTCCAAAGCTGACAGGGCTGCCTGACTGTTAAAGAAGAAGCTTTTCTCAATAATGAATTAAAGTGAAAATTTGTTTCCAAGGTAGGAGAGTTTCAAAAAATCTTATTACAGTAAAGTATATTCCCGGCACTGCGAATGATCAAATGCCTTCAATTGTTTTGTGGCCTAAATCTTAAACGGATAGAGGTACATACATCGTCGATGTTTTTGTAAAACCGCCTAAATCGCCGTGGTGGCAAAAATGAGATTTGGTAACCCTGAACTCCAGGTATCGAGATTTATGCATACAAATCGTTTAATCGTTATTAAAACAACAGATTTGTAAAATAATAGCTAGAGAAAATACCGGCTATCAAGGCAATGCCATCAAAGAATAAACCGTTTTTTCGCTCTCCTGTAAAATTTGAGTGCCGTAAGATAGGCGGTTTTGCAAAAACATCGACGACATATCCTATCAAAGATTGTCGTATGTTTCTTTCAGCAGGTTTTGGGAAATCGCGATTAAAGTTTGGAAAGGAATTTACCACGACGATAAATTATCTCCGGTGCACGTACCTATTAAATATCGGTTTTCGCATCTCAGTAAACTAAAATACAAGGTGTTTTTTTACCACATGCTAATTTGTAACGTACTCATTTTATTCAACCTAGGTGTAAAAAAATGCATTATTTAAATTATTGTAGAGTGCACCCCCATATACTTAAATATTGCGCAATACTCAGAGCTACCATTTTGATTTTTTTTTTAATTGTTTTGAGATGGCATATTTTCAAAAACTAATTTTTTATATCGAAAAATTTGTATTTGTTTTTGTTATTTTATGGCCTTATAACAATTATAGTCAACAATTTTTATTGAGCTTGAGGCCGTTGGTTTTGTTGCTTTTCCACAATAATTTTTCGCTAGAAACGGCCTCAAGCTCAATAAAAATTGTTGAAGGAAAATTTGTATGTGAAAAATTGTTCAAGAAAAAAAATCTTAAAAATATTTATTTTCATAGAGAATTTTGATGTGTGCATGTGCGATTCCCTTTTTTAATTTTTTCCTCTGCCCGTTTTCGAGATATTTGGAAAACTAATAAATCGATTTGTTTTTGTTTTCGCGCTGTAAAGTTTTTAAAAATTTATAAATCAAGCTAAAATTTTACAAGAATTTCTCGTTTAATGTAATAAGATTTACATTCCAAACACGAACCGTATCGGACCATAAGTAAGAGGTTTTCAAATATATCGACACTTGCGCCACCTAGCGGATTAATTCATTTTTCATTACACACATTTGAAACTTAATAAAAGACAGTAAACTGAAATTGTAGCTAAGTAATCGAAATGCACCTACAAGTAAAATTTTCCCATAAGACCCAAATTTTGCGATATTGTACTGATACACATAGAAAGCCTCTGAGTTTTTCAGTTCTGAATTCTAGGAATTACATACTAGAGCAGAATGGACCTGACGATCGGATTTTGAATTCTATGAAATGCCAGAGTCGAAAGTCGTTCCTTTTAAAGATTTACTTGCACGGTATGCAATTTCATTTTCATCAGAGTTTCTCATTCAGGATTTTTTAAGTTTGGTTCTACGGTCGAAGCAGATTTCTAGTCGAGGGACTGCCGCTTTTTAACGGCAAAAAAAAACGGAGCTCCAGCCGAAGGTAAACCCATTTTAGAACAAAGCACTTTTGGTAAAAATGCCCGATTTATATGAAAATTGTTGGACTGATAGAATTAAAATTTTTCACCATCAACTAACAACATTCAATATTTGGTTACGTGTATCGCTTACAACTTCAAACGAATCTGTTGAATGCGTCTGTTGTTATATGTGTGTAAGTACAACTATGCATTTGTATAAAATCCACTTTAAACCAAATACTATTAACGAATTGCTTAGCAAAACAAGTGACTCGAAAACTCGAAAATTCAATCCTAGAAACTAATAGGAACTAGCAACTAATTGGCTTGAATTGTGTAAGCAAATTTTAAAGTGTGGCTTGTACGAATGTGCATATCTGCACGTGCTTGCGTTTCATGTACAACAACGAAAAATAAAAATTGATTTTAATTGGAGCATAGTCTAAAAATTTCGATTGAAAAATAAGTTAGCTAAACAAAGGAAGAGCGCTAAAGCGAAAATTGCAAAAACGAATAAAAATACTTTAACAAACGATTTCAGCTAAATACTCTCGGAATTCAACAGCGTTTACTCGTATTGAATTAGCAAAAAGTTAGGGGTTTGCTTTGAATTACAATACTTATAAAAATGGTTAAATGAAAAATTAACAAAAAAGGAGATAGAAATGAAATGGTGTATGCGGTAATTATACCAGGAATGCTTAATATTTTGTTAGAATATTTGGTTGCTTAAACAGGAATTATTTTTATTTGATTTTTTTTAAACGAAACTTTATATAACTTGTAGTAGAACAAAATTTTAAATGTATTTTTTTTTTCGAAGATACATTTCTCTATAATCACGAATTCATGTGATTACCCAAAAAATATGGAAAATTGGAATTTATGCACCAAATTTCTTCATAATTTCGTCTGCGATAAGGCTTTGTGTAGCAACTATTCATAAAGAGTATCATTTAAATTTAATAAATCGTATTTCAGTTAACTTTACGTAGATATAACTACCAGAAAGCAAACTAATAGAATGACTATTTAAATCATACGCTTCCACAAGTTTCATTTGGGCCTTAGTTAAAAATGATGTGATCCCAAAAGAAAATATTATAATACCATGTTCTGACCGACATCGAAAACATGTTTTCGTTGGTAAAACTGGTTTTCGACCTAAAACTTGTGTTTTCGTCCATGTAAAATCTGTCAAACGAAAACTAGTTTTCGCTGAAAACCACTTGAAAACTCACGTTCCACTCATTCCAATCGGTGTCTGCACTAGTTTTTTCGATTATTTATCGAAGTAGAAGTCATATTTTATCATCTTTAATACGCCATTTCGGATTTATTGTTAATTGGCTGGCAAAAGTAAAATAAGAATGAAAGTAAGAGGTTGCTAAGGAAAAGAAAATGAGGGAAAAGCACTTTGGTTTTGTTTTTGTGTAGCAAAACTGTAATCAGAGGATGTAAGAAATGTCAACAAAAACACTAACAGCCGGTGTGAACAGCCTTCAGCCCACAATCCCAAAACACGTTTTCAGAGTGTTTTCGTTGTCGGTCAGAACATGGTATAACTGAAACAAGGAGAAAACATATTCCTAAAATTCAAAATATGATCTCTCTTACTTCATTGTTCCCTGGCTAAAAGGCAAATTATTCTTTTAAGATTTCATTCTATTTAATGTGGAAGTTATTATTAATATATATGCCGATAATTAGGTGTTTACTTTTTGTAAATTATTTGCCAAATAAATCTATTTTTCTCTGACCATAAATCACCATTCCTCCCTAGTTAACTTTAAAGCTAAATAATCTGAAGAACACTGACAGGGTTACTATGTGTAATTATTTCTGTATTATCTGCTTCACTGAGAAAAGGGTCAGCTAAATATATCTCCCTCAACTCATGAGAGAAATAATGCGTTGAGAGAAACAAATTTCGTTGACGTAACTACACTCTATTTTCAGTGTGCATAAAGAGCTCGCTACTACTAGGGAGTGGAAGAATATCGGCACCTCTTTTACTCTAATCTGCTTAAGGGTTCTTGGTCAGACCTACCCTGACCCCAAATCCAGCGTAAATCGAAAACACGGTATCTTTCAGACTAAGCTGCAAATATCGGTGGCGAGGTTGCAAGCAGAAGTCTTTGAAAGAAGCAAAATTATCCTTTTAGAGTGAATTTTGTAGCAGCCTCGAGGTATTTCCAAGGGTTTGAGATTTAGAAAATTTTCCCTTTCCCCGCAAACATATTCTGAGCGTTCAGAATATGTGAGTCCGAAAGGAGTCCTAGGTAGGTAAGAAATTGGAGTTTCAAAACGAGAACTGCGTGACTCTTATATAAATCTTTTAGAAGTCATATATGATCCAAGTTATGAGCCAATACCTTGTACCAATATAAAACCAATAAAGATTCGAAATCTAAATCTAAACTTGTTTATACAAAAAATGAAAATAATTAGAAAGCAAAATGTAAACAAAATTTAGCTGCAAATGCTGCTAATAATTGCATGTTGGAATGTATATACATATGCACGTTAGTATGTATGTATGCTATTTGAAAGAAATTTTTGCTGAATGCCTTTGCAAATATAGGGCGGTCAATAAGACCTAAAGAACTACCTAAAATAAGAGTCCGAACGTAGTCATTTATGAGGCCGATAAGAGCCTGAAATGATTCATATGTACATATATGAGCCCAACAATTGTTTTAAAAGAGTCCAAAATGAGCCGTATAAAAGGTCATTAAGAGTTTAATATGACTCATATTGAGGCTCATTTGATGTATGAATTGAAGCTCATATACGTCGATCTTCAGAGGGAGGGAAACACTCTCATTTCGGACTCTTAATTGAGCTCAATATGATCGAAAAGCCTCCGAAATAGGACTCATTAAAGACTCATTTATGACCCCAATTGTTTGCTGGGTTGAGTCTTCAGCTTTAATAGATTTTCTGAAGAAGTAAGATGTCTCCTAGACCATAAGTGGAAGGAAAAGATTAGGATCGTTTTTGGACACACACTTCCCAAGAAGTTCCTAGACAAGCACCATCGAGTCATTCTGCGGGTGGAATTGTAATTATATGTACTTGTCTCAAGGGGAACAATTATTAGGGCGTTTTAAAGCTTTAAACTTGTAAAACTGCAAGATCAGATGGAATTATACCTCTGCAACTGAAATTTCCCTGAATGGGTTATGGATAATTTTCAGGGTCAGGGTCCTACGTATCGACGGAGACCACGGAGAGAAGTATAAGGATGATGTGTCCCTTTCGATGTTATGAGCTTTACCGATGCTCGCATTTCCACCTGTGAGACCTCAGCCAAGCGAGCGTAATCTGCTTCTATGATTTTGCAAATACAACATTAGACCAATGCGTCAATCTTCAGTCTTATGTCGTGTAAGTCGATAAAAGTGTTTATAAGCAAACTGAAGAGCGTAAATGTGCGTTTTCTGTTATAATAAGGCCAAGAATCCTCGCTCTTGCACATGATGAAAACTTTTCGCGTACATTGTCAAAATAATCGTGTAATCTCTTGGATATCCTTTAAATGAAGCCATGAAGCAGGTATGCCGTGTTCCATCTTGGAAGGATGTGGTCGAGTCTTTCCTAGCTAATTCGTCACTTTTAAATTTTTATTTTGAATTTGAATGAAATCGTCTCATAATTACCACTTTTATGTATAATTCGACACCAGCTCCACCTATCGAGTTTTCTAATAGCTTATAATAGGACCATGCACGCAAGATATATAGTTTGTCTTTTTGAATTTTTTGTTACTGGATCGAATGGGTTAGTAGGTGGTAGCACTACCTGACCTTCGTTTAGGAGAAGCATCACAATGGAGGCCTGGGCCAATCAGTAGGGTGGTTTTTTTGAAACATTCATAGTTTGTTGGAAGCGCATTGTCGAAACGGGGGCAGTTATCTTGCAAAACCGATAAAACTGGTTGAGAAATGTGAATTTTCGGTGACAGCCAAGCTGTAAATAGAACTGTAAGCTCCGAAAATAGTGTTGAACTGTCGCCAATGTCAGCATGAGATGGCTTACCTATTTTAAGTGCTTCCATTCATTAGGTCTCTGCTTCGAAGTCCAGAAAGCTCAAAATTCGTTCCATTTTTGTTAAACGAGGTAATATTTTAAAAATCAATGGGTGCTGCAGGATTATATCCGTTGATTATTCTCTGCACCGACAATATATTGAGTAGAAGAACCATCATCTGCTCATTGACTAAAGTAATGATAGCGCCTGCAAATCTACACCTCATGGTGGGGTTACATCTCCTCTCTTTGGAACCCTCGTGCTAAACGAAAAACCATTTCGCAACACACTGAAAGTTCGGTGATAATTAAATTTGCACTTAACGAGCTTCCAAGGTGGGCAAAAAGAACGGTCTGGTGGTTAGCCAGCATTGTTATATACATATTTATACCAACATACGTATATTTTTACAAATAAATTATTATCATGCAGTAGTTTTTATTTAAAGTCCATATTTTTTTTTTAAATTTTAGAACTATGCAGATAAAGCTCGCTGACCGGAAATTTCACACATTGACCAAAACAAACACAGCTTGGGATGTGTGGTTTGCGCATTTCCATCTATTACGCACTTGTTTGCATATGTGTATACAAAGTTTTATTTTAGTTGAATTAAAAAACTTTTTTTTTCACTTATATAAAATGCTACAAAATTCTATGTTTTACTCGTCTGATAAAATAACACGCATTTCAATTCGAGAATGACATGGTACTATTATGCAAAATCTTATTTTTTCTTTGGCTTAGACAATTAACAAATTCTTCGAAAAAGTATAAAATATTTCATCAAAAATATTCGAAGGCCTCTTTAAGTGCATCTTAGGGCAGACTACAAAAATTCCATAATAACGCAAGAAAAAAAATAGCCACAAGAAATACTGCGAATTTGCTTTGGGACAGTTGCCCTGCAAGTAAATGGCAAGACAGAAAGGTTGTAAAATTTTAGCGTCAAGCTCGCTTCATTTTGCTTTTCTCTTCCATATTCCCCACACTACAATCTAAGGCTACGTTGCCTTGATACTCTGAATGGAATTATTTATTTTTTTGTCGCTATGAATGTTCGGTCTATGCTCCCCTTTTTCCTAGTCAGCCTCTGGCTGGCTCATATCTGCGTTTGAATATCCTTTCGGCTAGGTCGTTTTTCAGCCAGCCTGTCGCTTTTGAAAATTGAAGAAAAAAAAGCATCAATCTTAAATAAAGCACAAGTAATATCTACCTAATGGAACTGAATAATTTGGAAGGCACATTGCTGCTGTCACACTTGCTTGCCACCACAGCGCTAAACTGCCGTCTCTTATTTCTTTAGTTTTACCATTGCTCAAATAAAATTTGAATTGTTTGTACTTGTGTGTGCTTCTGTAAATGTAATTGAATTCCTTTTTTCATCATTTTTATTTTTAGTATTCAAAATTTTTACTTATTACTTTATAAATGTGTTTTTGCTGTGATCATCAATTTGTTTAATGAATGAGAAGAGGGGAGGTTGAAGGTTAAAAAGAAATTATCCAGCACCTTACATTTGTTATGGGAAGGACAGGGTATGAAGTTGTTAATTAAACACCACCAGAGCTCACCAATATCTTCGAAGTTATCTCAACGTTAAAATATAAAGTTTTTTATGCACAAGAGTCTGATAGTCGTAAAAAATCCATAGTATCCTTTCATAGGCAAACAGTCTTACCTTTAAGAATGGACGTATATCTGCTTGCTTGGGAATGTGGCAGCAGACAGGAAATGTACGTAAAAGCGTTACTTACCTTTGTTAAGTCGAAGTGCTGATTTATATATGTATATCTGCATACGTTTTACAGAATATTGTTCAATAACTAAATTCAATATTGCCAAATACTTTCCGCTGGCGGAAAATTTTGCGTAATCAATAGTTATTGTTTTCCTACTAAGTTAGATGTAACGCGTGGATACATGGCGGATGGGTAATATAATTTTCTGGTCACATTTCGTTCGGGCGAAACCGAACTTTATAAATATACAGGGCGCACAAATTAAATATATGTATGTACATTATTTTTTCAACGTTCAGTACACTGCATGTTGACTAAGGGTGTTTTTCCCGTTTTCGAAAGGATCCGATATTATGCTATGATATATTGAAGCAATTAGATCAGGGACTGTCATGGAAGAATTCACTATGTAGGAAATGTTCTACAACTAAGTGATTTCTTTTTTCACCGAGACTAATATTTGAAAGTAAATTTTTATTTGCAATTTTTATGTAAAAATTAAAAAAATAACAATTATTTTTGATTTTTATGTTATAAATCCAAAAGACAATTATTTTTAATTTTTATATTATACGTCTTAAATAACAGTTATGAAAGACTATAAAAAGTTATAAAAGTCATCAGTAAAAATCAGTCAGCAACTTTTACTTTTAAAAGTCATCAATATAAATCAGTCAATAACATTTTTCGCAGGTAAGAAGGTGTTGGGAAACAAAAGTTTACTACGACTTAAACAAATACAAGAATACAAGAATACAAGAATTTATTTAATCATTTAGTACAAGTGAGACTTTTGTCTCTTACAGTACATCAACTAATGGATATATATCATAACTCATGTGACAATATCTTAATATTAAGAAAATATAAGTGTTTACAGAAATAGATAGTATAGATTAAAATAAAATAGTTAGATAACTGTTTTTCGTATTTCAAAAAATTCCGACAGAGCCAATTTGAAGCGCAATGCATTGCGTTCATTTTTTATAAAATTTGGTAGTGAGTTCCATAGTTTGATAGTACTGACGAAAAACGTTCTTGATGATGAGAGATATTTATAGCGTGGAACGATAAGGTTACATGTTCTGTTAGACTGCGCAAAACATAGATTTCGGAAAAGGTTTTCTGGCTGCTTTTCATTAATTAATTTATTTAAGAAAATTAGGTTGTGATAGTTTAGGAAATTAGTAAGATTGCAGTCCAGTGTTTTAATAGAAAACTCTGATATATGATCGTATTTTCTTTTAGCGAAGATATATCTAGCACAATTGTTCAAAGCAAGTTGCAGTTTTCTCTTTGACTCGTAGTCAATATTACCAAACACAAGCCCTCCAAAAGAAATGTAAGGAACTATGAGTGTTTTGACCAGCATTAATTTTACATTAGTGGGAACGAAGTCAGCAGTGTACCATAATTTTCTTAACACAAAGTAAATTTTTGATAAGATGTAATTAACATGATTTCTACAACCAAGATGAGAGTTTAATTTGAACCCTAGGCTACTAACAACCGACTCATAGTTGATGCTCGTACCCTGCAATGTGACCAATGGCAAATTATTTACAAGTTGCAAAGAATGGGAAATACAAATAGCTTTTCTTTTGGACGCATTTAGATTTAAATAATTGTCTCTCGCCCATGAAGAGATGCGCTCAAGATCCTCGTTTATTCTATACACCAAATCATCTGATAATCCAATTGGACGAGATAAATATATTTGTGCATCGTCAGCATAAAGATGTATTGAAACACTCTTACAGCAATGAGTAATATCATTAATAAACATACTGAACAAAATTGGTCCAAGTATAGATCCTTGAGGTACCCCGGAGGAAAGAGACTTCGTCTCAGAG